>NW_025533841.1:35000-145000 GCF_020615455.1 Coregonus clupeaformis | reverse complement strand
AACTAACATGTCACATGCAACATTTTGCTTTAGCATTTATGCTAACATTGGGAACCAAACCTGACAGAGTGGAGAGAGGGAGGTGACTTAACTGACACCCACAGCCATGAGGAAGTGATGTTACTGAGGCCAGAAAATGACAACACGTTAACAGGCAGTGAATCTCATGGGAAATAGGAAGTCTGTACTAATAAGTGTGTCTATGACACAATGTAAGAAATGTTAACAGGATGGGATGTGGTTGACATTGATGTATTCACAGAGTTGTTGTTGAGGAGTTATACTTAGAATATTGTAGATAATAATAATAATAATAATATGCCATTTAGCAGACGCTTTTATCCAAAGCGACTTACAGTCATGCGTGCATACATTTTTATTTTTGTGTATGGGTGGTCCCGGGGATCGAACCCACTACCTTGGCGTTACAAGCGCCGTGCTCTACCAGCTGAGCTACAGAGAACCACGATAAGGAACTGGTCAGAGAGGTCACATAAAGTGTTAGCCATCCACCCATCTGGTGGTGGCTGGCTGGCTGGTTTACCCTGGCCTAGCTCTGTCGGAGGGGAGGGAGCCCTGGAGGCTAGTCCTGTCCCATTCACAGGCCCTGAACCGTACCCTGAATGCCTTCACACACACAGCTCCCATCAGCCTTCCATCAGCACAGCTAAAACAACACGCAGTCACCCAAAGACAAACACAGCAGACACACTGCTCTGCTCCACCCCTGCCCTCCGCCCTACCGAGTCCCTCTCCCACACACACATGCTCACGTGTGAACAACACACACAGGCATGCACACAGAGTGTAACTCACGAGTAGAAAATAAGTGTTTTGAGCCATATTCCTACAATATGACTGTAGTCCATGGTTGTGGGTGGGTCATAACCCTGCTCTTAGGCCCCTGGTGTCGGCACCATGGTGGAGGGAGACACCCACCTCTCTAACTCCCTCCCTCTCTCTCTCTATCTCTCCCTTCCTTGTCAGGCCTCACCACAGATAAGCTGGCAGACACACGCTGTTAGTGTTTTAACCCTTCACTGTACACCTTCACCAATCACACATTTCCTGAGATACTGTCCGTGGAGAAATACTGAAGTTTGACAATATGCAGAAGGATAGTAGTTTACCTCTACATTTCTCTGTATCCCTGTTTCTTCTCCTCTGTTATGCCTCACTTTAACCCCTTACATACACACACTGCAAGAGGCACTGTTTGTCTCAACACACACAAGCACACGTGCGTGCACACATGCAAATCCACGCTCACGACACACACACACACACTCGCTCGCTCACACACAGCCACAGTTTAACCCTACACACTAGCAGTCAGTCAGTTGGGGCAGAACGGCTGCAGCAACAGAGCTCACATTCAGCTGTGTCCTCAGCTCACTGTCCCTCTCTCTCCAATGACATCACCCCCTGACAATGCCACCATTCATACAGATGTTGCTATCAAAACCTGGAGATAGATTCTACACTCCTATTGTCTGCTGCTTATAGTCTTCTACAACACAACCCACGGTCTAGCCAGAGGTGCTCTCTGTCTGTCTGTCTGTCTGTCTGTCTATCTGTCTCTCTCTCTCTCTCTCTCTCTCTCTCTCTCTCTGTCTCTCTGTCTGTCTGTCTCTCTCTCTCAATTCAATTCAATTCAATTTCAATTTAAGGGCTTTATTGGCATGGGAAACGTATGTTAACATTGCCAAAGCAAGTGAAGTAGATAGTAAACAAAAGTGAAATAAACAATAAATATTAACAGTAAACATTACACTCAGAAGTTCCAAAAGAATAAAGACATTTCAAATGTCATATTATGTATATATACAGTGTTGTAACGCTCTCTCTCTCTCTCGCTCTCCCACTCTCTTACCATTTAATGGTGTAAGTAGTTACAAATGACTTCACACAGTTAATCACTCAACAAGGAGTGAAGGTGGAAATTGGCTCTTCTTTCTTGACCTCATTGAACAACTCTGTAAATATGACTCTGTCGTACACTTGGTATTTCTGCCCTACATACAGTATTTTATGTATTTTGCAGAATTCAGTACAATAAGTATTCAATGTTCAAATAAAACTATAGTTTGGTAGAGTTTAAAACAATATACAAGTTTAGTAGGATCATAAAACTAAAACTGTGATGATGAAGAGTTCAGGAGAAAAAACTATTGCGTCAGGATAGCTGGTCTCGGTGTATATTATGAAATGTTTCTTTAAGAGAAGCTCTCTTTTTTCCCTCCTCAAGTAAAAAGGAGTACATTTAGAGCGTGCCAAGGATGATGTCATGGGTCCATCCAGTGCCAGGTCCGTGGCCAACAGAGCTACAGTGTAGGAACATATAGTATTGTTTACCTCATAAGAAAGCCTGACGCTTAGTGACACATTTATGTCCCTAGTAACAATGTAAACAATAGATAATTACCCAGATAATAAATAACACATTTTTATACACGAGCTGCAGCTCAGAAGAAGCAGACCTTTTTAAATCTGTCTGCCTATTCTAAACCAACTAAACGTCAGAGGGAAAGGACAGGGTGTTAACAGCTTTACATTACACAGATACTAACCCACGGCGGAGAACACCACTTTGAAATTGGAACCCGCTCACATTTTTTACTTATGTCCCATGGTTGGCACACAGGGAGACATTGTGTAGAACTTGATAAGGGCTTGTTTTGACTTCCTGTCCACAGAAACGGAGAGTGAAAGTCTTTCATCAAACAAACAAAGATATCAAACCATCTAAAAAAGAGACTTTTAGGAATAGAATACTGTGTTTCGACAAACACACACACACAAAATCTTTCAGTAGGTGTGTATTTGTGTGTGCATGTGTGTGTGCACGCTTGTACAACGATGTCAGCTGCTGCTGAGCGAGTGGTGCAGGGCTGGATTGAGATCAGGGCTGTGAGGGAGGGTGCTGGCTAGAGCCTGTGGAGCTCTGGCTCCAAGTGGCGATGTAATGCTTTGGCCTGTGTGTGTGTGTCTCTGTCTGTCTATCTGTCTGTGTGTGTGTGTGTGTGTGTGTGGGCCACCTCTCCATAAGCATTTCCTCCACCACGCTGTGAGGGTCAGCTATCCTGACATCCCTAATGCAAAACACACACCACCCTATTCCCCTGACACAACACAACCACACCCAGCACCATGACACACACACGGCACCCTACCGAGCCTCGTAATTACCAGACTGATTACCGCTGCGCTATATACCCTAGCCCCCTCGCACATAAAACCCCCTCAACTAAAACTATGAAAAGACTCTGATGAAAAACACTAGGACACAACCTAGGAGTCAGTTATGACGCCACCATCACAGAACAGGCATCACAGAACAGGCCTCAACACAAACACATTATTTTGTGTGCAGTATTTTAAGTATCAGAATGACTTATTGATGAAGCAGAACGCCAGAGTAATGGTATTTCTATCAAAGATAGATTAAAGCTGAGAGGAGAGATAGTTGAGAGAAGAACAGAGAGATAGAGACAGATTAAAGCTGAGAGCAGAGATAGTTGAGAGAAGAACAGAGAGATACAGACAGATTAAAGCTGATAGGAGAGATGAGACAAGAACAGAGATAGAGACAGATTAAAGATGAGAGGAGAGATAGTTGAGAGAAGAACAGAGAGATAGATTAAAGATGAGAGGAGAGAGAGTTGAGAGAAGAACAGAGATACAGACAGATTAAAGCTGAGAGGAGAGATAGTTGAGAGAAGAACAGAGAGATACAGACAGATTAAAGCTGAGAGGAGAGATGAGACAAGAACAGAGAGATAGAGACAGATTAAAGATGAGAGGAGAGATAGTTGAGAGAAGAACAGTGAGATAGAGACAGATTAAAGATGAGAGGAGAGATAGTTGAGAGAAAAACAGAGATACAGACAGATTAAAGCTGAGAGGAGAGATAGTTGAGAGAAGAACAGAGAGATACAGACAGATTAAAGCTGAGAGGAGAGATGAGACAAGAACAGAGAGATAGAGACAGATTAAAGATGAGAGGAGAGATAGTTGAGAGAAGAACAGAGAGATAGAGACAGATTAAAGAGGAGAGGAGAGATAGTTGAGAGAAGAACAGAGAGATCCAGACAGATTAAAGATGAGAGGAGAGATAGTTGAGAGAAGAACAGAGAGATAGAGACAGATTAAAGCTGAGAGGAGAGATAGCTGAGAGAAGAACAGAGAGATACAGACAGATTAAAGATGAGAGGAGAGATAGTTGAGAGAAGAACAGAGAGATAGAGACAGATTAAAGCTGAGAGGAGAGATAGTTGAGAGAAGAACAAAGAGATACAGACAGATTAAAGATGAGAGGAGAGATAGTTGAGAGAAGAATTTAGAGATAGAGACAGAATAAAGTTGAGAGGAGAGATAGTTGAGAGAAGAACAGAGAGATACAGACAGATTAAAGCTGAGAGGAGAGATAGTTGAGAGAAGAACAGTGAGATAGAGACAGATTAAAGCTGAGAGGAGAGATAGTTGAGAGAAGAACAGAGAGATACAGACAGATTAAAGATGAGAGGAGAGATAGTTGAGAGAAGAACAGAGAGATAGAGACAGATTAAAGCTGAGAGGAGAGATAGTTGAGAGAAGAACAGAGAGATACAGACAGATTAAAGATGAGAGGAGAGATAGTTGAGAGAAGAATTTAGAGATAGAGACAGAATAAAGTTGAGAGGAGAGATAGTTGAGAGAAGAACAGAGAGATAGAGACAGATTAACGAGGAGAGATAGTTGAGAGAAGAACAAAGAGATACAGACAGATTAAAGTTGAGAGGAGAGATAGTTGAGAGAAGAACAGAGAGATAGAGACAGATTAACGAGGAGAGATAGTTGAGAGAAGAACAGAGAGATACAGACAGATTAAAGATGAGAGGAGAGATAGTTGAGAGAAGAACAGAGAGATAGAGACAGATTAAAGCTGAGAGGAGAGATAGTTGAGAGAAGAACAGTGAGATAGAGACAGATTAAAGCTGAGAGGAGAGATAGTTGAGAGAAGAACAGAGAGATACAGACAGATTAAAGATGAGAGGAGAGATAGTTGAGAGAAGAACAGAGAGATAGAGACAGATTAAAGCTGAGAGGAGAGATAGTTGAGAGAAGAACAGAGAGATACAGACAGATTAAAGATGAGAGGAGAGATAGTTGAGAGAAGAATTTAGAGATAGAGACAGAATAAAGTTGAGAGGAGAGATAGTTGAGAGAAGAACAGAGAGATAGAGACAGATTAAAGAGGAGAGATAGTTGAGAGAAGAACAAAGAGATACAGACAGATTAAAGTTGAGAGGAGAGATAGTTGAGAGAAGAACAGAGAGATAGAGACAGATTAACGAGGAGAGATAGTTGAGAGAAGAACAGAGATACAGACAGATTAAAGATGAGAGGAGAGATAGTTGAGAGAAGAACAGAGAGATAGAGACAGATTAACGAGGAGAGATAGTTGAGAGAAGAACAAAGAGATACAGACAGATTAAAGTTGAGAGGAGAGATAGTTGAGAGAAGAACAGAGAGATAGAGACAGATTAACGAGGAGAGATAGTTGAGAGAAGAACAAAGAGATACAGACAGATTAAAAGTTGAGAGGAGAGATAGTTGAGAGAAGAACAGAGAGATAGAGACAGATTAACGAGGAGAGATAGTTGAGAGAAGAACAGAGAGATACAGACAGATTAAAGATGAGAGGAGAGATAGTTGAGAGAAGAACAGAGAGATAGAGACAGATTAACGAGGAGAGATAGTTGAGAGAAGAACAAAGAGATACAGACAGATTAAAGTTGAGAGGAGAGATAGTTGAGAGAAGAACAGAGAGATAGAGACAGATTAACGAGGAGAGATAGTTGAGAGAAGAACAGAGAGATAGAGACAGATTAAAGCTGAGAGCGGAGATAGTTGAGAGAAGAACAGAGAGATACAGACAGATTAAAGATGAGAGGAGAGATAGTTGAGAGAAGAACAGATAGATAGAGACAGATTAAAGCTGAGAGGAGAGATGAGACAAGAACAGAGATATAGACAGATTAAAGATGAGAGGAGAGATAGTTGAGAGAAGAACAGAGAGATACAGATATATTAAAGATGAGAGGAGAGATAGTTGAGAGAAGAATAGAGATACAGACAGATTAAAGATGAGAGGAGAGATAGTTGAGAGAAGAACAGAGATACAGACAGATTAAAGCTGAGAGGAGAGATAGTTGAGAGAAGAACAGAGATACAGACAGATTAAAGCTGAGAGGAGAGATAGTTGAGAGAAGAACAGAGAGATAGAGACAGATTAAAGATGAGAGGAGAGATAGTTGAGAGAAGAACAGAGAGATAGAGACAGATTACAGAGGAGAGGAGAGATAGTTGAGAGAAGAACAGAGAGATATAGACAGATTAAAGATGAGAGGAGAGATGGTTGAGAGAAGAACAGAGAGATAGAGACAGATTAAAGCTGAGAGGAGAGATGGTTGAGAGAAGAACAGAGAGATACAGACAGCTTAAAGATGAGAGGAGAGATAGTTGAGAGAAGAACAGAGAGATAGAGACAGATTAAAGCTGAGAGGAGAGATAGTTGAGAGAAGAACAGAGAGATACAGACAGATTAAAGATGAGAGGCGAGATAGTTGAGAGAAGAATTTAGAGATAGAGACAGAATAAAGTTGAGAGGAGAAATAGTTGAGAGAAGAACAGAGAGATAGACAGATTAAAGCTGAGAGGAGAGATAGTTGAGAGAAGAACAGAGAGATAGAGACAGATTAAAGCTGAGAGGAGAGATAGTTGAAAGAAGAACAGAGAGATACAGACAGATTAAAGATGAGAGGAGAGATAGTTGAGAGAAGAACAGAGAGATAGAGACAGATTAAAGATGAGAGGAGAGATAGTTGAGAGGAGAACAGAGAGATAGAGACAGATTAAAGCTGAGAGGAGAGATGAGACAAGAACAGAGAGATAGAGACAGATTAAAGATGAGAGGAGAGATAGTTGAGAGAAGAACAGAGAGATAGAGACAGAATAAAGAGGAGAGATAGTTGAGGGAAGAACAGAGAGATTCAGACAGATTAAAGATGAGAGGAGAGATAGTTGAGAGAAAAACAGAGAGATAGAGACAGATTAAAGCTGAGAGGAGAGATAGTTGAGAGAAGAACAGAGAGATAGAGACAGATTAAAGAGGAGAGATAGTTGAGGGAAGAACAGAGAGATAGAGACAGATTAAAGCTGAGAGGAGAGATGGTTGAGAGAAAAACAGAGAGATAGAGACAGATTAAAGCTGAGAGGAGAGATAGTTGAGAGAAGAACAGAGAGATAGAGACAGATTAAAGCTGAGAGGAGAGATGGTTGAGAGAAAAACAGAGAGATAGAGACAGATTAAAGCTGAGAGGAGAGATAGTTGAGAGAAGAACAGAGAGATACAGACAGATTCAAGATGAGAGGAGAGATAGTTGAGAGAAGAATTTAGAGATAGAGACAGAATAAAGTTGAGAGGATAGATAGTTGAGAGAAGAACAGAGAGATAGAGACAGATTAAAGATGAGAGGAGAGATAGTTGAGAGGAGAACAGAGCGATAGAGACAGATTAAAGCTGAGAGGAGAGATAGTTGAGAGAAGAACAGAGAGATAGAGACAGATTAAAGATGAGAGGAGAGATAGTTAGCCCAGAGGTCTGGTATCAGCCCTCTCTGTATCAGCACTGTATCAGCCCTCCCTGTATCAGCCCTGTATCAGCCCTCCCTGTATCAGCTCTGCCTTCAGCCCTGTATCAGCCCTGTATCAGCCCTGTATCAGCCCTCCCTGTATCAGCCCTGCCTTCAGCCCTGTATCAGCCATCCCTGTATCAGCCCTGCCTTCAGCCCTGTATCAGCCCTCCCTGTATCAGCCCTGCCCTCAGCCCTCCCTGCAGCTCATTAACTATTTACACTAGAGACAGACAGACAGGTCTCTCTAGGCCTCCTAGCAGCTTAGCCCCACCTCAAAATCTATTAGCCGTCATTAGCCCCCCCAAGCCCTGGGCCCTGGGCAGCACACACACTCCCACTGGTCAGGAGTGGGTTAACTCCGCCAGGGGAGGCCTTCAGTTACCACAACACACAGGCGCGCACACACATAATCCTCTCTCTCCAGTATCTTTTATCAATTTCTGTCTTTCAAGTTCTCTCTTTCTCACTTGATCTATCTATTTCCCACTTACCCTCCCTCTCTCCCTCTCCCTCTCCCTCTCCCTCTCTCTCTCTCTCTCTCTCTCTCTCTCTCTCTCTCTCTCTCTCTCTCTCTCTCTCTTTCTCTCTCTCTCTCTCTCTCTCTCTCTCTCTCTCTCTCTCTCTCTCTCTCTCTCTCTCTCTCTCTCTCTCTCTCTCTCTCTCTCTCTCTCTCTCTCTCTCTCTCTCTCTCTCTCTCTCTCTCTCTCTCTTTCTCTCTCTCTCTCTCTCTCTCTCTCTCTCTCTCTCTCTCTCTCTCTTCTCTCTCTCTCTCTCTCTCTCTCTCTCCTCTCTCTCTCTTTCTCTCTCTCTCTCTCTCTCTCTCTCTCTCTCTCTCTCTCTCTCTCTCTCTCTCTCTCTCTCTCTCTTAATGTAAATGTTCCTGTAGTGTGCGGCTGGGCCAGGGGTCTGAGGCTCTGAGGTTGTAAAGCTGGGGGGGTGTGGGGTTACAGTGAGGGAGATTTCCCATTGGCGGAAAGTCAACATGGTCCGGGGTAATGCGATTAGGGCTGGATCGAGCGCGTCGCAGGGGACACATGGAGCTGATCATGCCGCAGACACCTGATAGCATGGCCGTATTTATCGACTTGGCCCGGGCGAGGATATTACAGACACCAGAGATCCCCTGAAACCCCTGTTTTCCCCGCTTCCCCATGCCCTCCCCACTCTGTCCGTCAGTTCCTTATGAAAACCACGCTGGAGATCTCAGCCTGATAAGGCGGTTAGCCTCTCACTCTCTGTCCACAATCATGGGATTCCATCAGGACCTTTCAAGTATCAGGGCCATTCAAAATGTCAGGGCCCAAATCTCAAACCATCTCCATTTGGTGGTCATGAATAGTGTATGAATGAATAACTGACTGGTCAAGCAGCCTGTAGGTTAGTCCGGTAATGAAGCCTTGGTCGTTTTCTGAGGACTGTCTGGTTGAGTTTATTAGTGGCCTTGACAGAGCATTTACAATTCAATTACAACGATAGCAGAGAGGGGGACAGAGAAGGAAAAGGTCTGGATGTCTGGATGGAGGCCAATGCAGAGATAAGACTAAAACACTAAAGCTGTGTTACTCCAGCGTGTTACCATAGGAACAGCTGGAGAGATCCAAAAGACGATCAATCTAGAGAGAGAGAGCAGGGGAAAGAGGGACACGTATGTCCTGATAATGCACCCTCTCTCTCTCTCTCTCTAACCTCTCTCTCTCCCTCTTTGTCTCTCTCCCTCTCCCTCGTTCTCTCTCTGCCTCGTGTTCTCTATCTCTCTCCCTCTTTCTCTCTCTCCCTCTCTCTCCCTCGTTCTCTCTCTCCCTCTCTCTCCCTCGTTCTCTCTCTCCCTCTCTCTCCCCCTTTCTCTCTCTCACCCTCTCTCCCCCCTCTCTCTCTCTCACTCTTTGTCTCTCTCTCTCTCTCTCTTTGTCTCTCTCTCTCTCTCTCTCTCTCTCTCTCTCTCTCTCTCTCTCTCTCTCTCTCTCTCTCTCTCTCACCAACCTCAGCAATCAGTGGGCCATTAAACAAGTCAGGAGAGCAAACATCACTTTATTCTGACCAGCCACTTGCCTCTCTCTCTGCCTCTCTCTGCCTCTCTCTGCCGCTCTGTGCCGCTCTCTCTCTCTGCCTCACCCTCTCTCTGCCTCTCTCTCTCTGCCTCTCTCGCTCTACCTCTCTCTCTCTCTCTGCCTCTCTCTCTGCCTCTCTCTCTCTCTGCCTCTCTCTATCTCTGCCTCTCTCTCTCTGCCTCTCTCTCCCTCTCTGCCTCTCTCTCCGCCTCTGCCTCTCTCTCTCTGCCTCTCTCTCTCTGCCTCTCTGTCTCTCTGCCTCTCTCTCCGCCTCTGCCTCTCTCTCTGCCTCTCTCTGCTCTCTCTCTCTGTCTCTCTCTCTGCCTCTCTCTGCTCTCTCTCTCTCTGCCGCTCTCTCTCTGCCTCTCTCTCTCAATTCAATTCAATTTAAGGGCTTTATTGGCATGGGAAACGTGTGTTAACATTGCCAAAGCAAGTGAAGTAGATAGTAAACAAAAGTGAAATAAACAATAAATATTAACAGTAAACATTACACTCAGAAGTTTCAAAAGAATAAAGACATTTCAAATGTCATATTATGTATATATACAGTGTTGTAACAATGTGCAAATAGTTAAAGTACAAATGGGAAAATAAATAAACATAAATATGGGTTGTATTTACAATGGTGTTTGTTCTTCACTGGTTGCCCTTTTCTTGTGGCAACAGGTCACAAATCTTGCAGCTGTGATGGCACACTGTGGTTTTTCACCCAGTAGATAAGGGAGTTTATCAAAATTGGGTTTGTTTTCGAATTCTTTGTGGATCGCTGTAATCTGAGGGAAATATGTGTCTCTAATATGGTCATACATTTGGCAGGAGGTTAGGAAGTGCAGCTCAGTTTCCACATCATTTTGTGGGCAGTGTGCACATAGCCTGTCTTCTCTTGAGAGCCAGGTCTGCCTACGGCGGCCTTTTTCAATAGCAAGGCTATACTCACTGAGTCTGTACATAGTCAAAGCTTTCCTTAAGTTTGGGTCAGTCACAGTGGTCAGGTATTCTGCCACTGTGTACTCTCTGTTTAGGGCCAAATAGCATTCTAGTTTGCTCTGTTTTTTTGTTTGTTCTTTCCAATGTGTCAAGTAATTCTCTTTTTGTTTTCTCATGATTTGGTTGGGTCTAATTGTGTTGTTGTTGTAGTTGTTGTTGTCCTGGGGCTGTGTGGGGTCTGTTTGTGTTTGTGAACAGAGGCCCAGGACAAGCTTACTTAGGGGACTCTTCTCCAAGTTCATCTCTCTGTAGGTGATGGCTTTGTTATGGAAGGTTTGGGAATCGCTTCCTTTTAAGTGGTTATAGAATTTAACGGCTCTCTCTCTCTCTGCCCCCTCTCCTCCCTCTCTCCTTTCTCCTCTCTTCACTCCTCTCTTCCCGCTCTTCTCCCTCTACACCCTCTCCATTTCTCCCTCTCTGTCCTCCCTCTCTCTCAGCCTTCTCTCACTCCCCCTGCTCTCTCTAACTGCCTGCTTTGTGAACGATGAGGTCATTCCTGTGTTAAACTAGTGCTAACAAGTTGCAGAATTCCACAACATGTTCTGTACATTAAGATATACATCAGTCAGCCAGTCGGTGCAGTGCGGTGGGCAGCCCAGTCGCAGCCACATAAAGGGCCCTTTATTCAGGCTCTCTGAGACTCCAGCCCAGCGCTACTCTGCTCCTACAGGTTCAGACCTGGCAGCTTTGATTCCACACACACATACACGCACACACCAAATGATGAAATCCACACAGAGACTTAAAGCAAGCGCAGCTTTTTATTGGCATGGCCAAGTAGAAAAGAGAACGTTATTAAACATTGAGCATGCATCGGTGTGTGTGTTTTTATTATTCAGGTGTATTTAGTGTGAGGATTGGGACTCACCAGTTTGGCCTCAGAGTGCATGGAGGGTCCGTGAGGTGAAGAGCAGGAGCTGGGGTGGTTGGGGCCCTGCATACCCATCATACTGGAACCCATCTGCCTCTCCATCTGAGGACCACAACAACATCTCACACTACGGCAACACACACACACACACACACACACTTCTCAAGGAGGCACGTAGTGTGTGTGTGTCTGACAAAGACAGTGCTATTAACAGACACACACCCTGGTAGTAACTTCCTGTTTTAACTCCCTCACTGCTGGGCTGGCTTCCTGTTTTAACTCCCTCACTGCTGGGCTGGCTTCCTGTTTTAACTCCCTCACTGCTGGACTGGCTTCCTTTATTAACTCCCTCACTGCTGGGCTGGCTTCCTGTTTTAACTCCCCCACTGCTGGGCTGGTTTCCTGTTTTAACTCCCTCACTGCTGGGCTGGCTTCCTGTTTTAACTCCCTCACTGCTGGACTGGCTTCCTGTTTTAACTCCCTCACTGCTGGACTGGCTTCCTGTATTAACTCCCTCACTGCTGGGCTGGCTTCCTGTTTTAACTCCCTCACTGCTGGGCTGGCTTCCTGTTTTAACTCCCTCACTGCTGGACTGGCTTCCTGTATTAACTCCCTCACTGCTGGGCTGGCTTCCTGTTTTAACTCCCTCACTGCTGGGCTGGCTTCCTGTTTTAACTCCCTCACTGCTGGACTGGCTTCCTGTTTTAACTCCCTCACTGCTGGACTGGCTTCCTGTTTTAACTCCCTCACTGCTGGACTGGCTTCCTGTTTTAACTCCCTCACTGCTGGGCTGGCTTCCTGTTTTAACTCCCTCACTGCTGGACTGGCTTCCTGTTTTAACTCC
Organism: Coregonus clupeaformis; assembly: GCF_020615455.1. Lineage (NCBI taxonomy): Eukaryota > Metazoa > Chordata > Actinopteri > Salmoniformes > Salmonidae > Coregonus > Coregonus clupeaformis. Next base: position 132,568 of record NW_025533841.1, on the reverse strand, counting down.
CTCACTGCTGGACTGGCTTCCTGTTTTAACTCCCTCACTGCTGGACTGGCTTCCTGTTTTAACTCCCTCACTGCTGGACTGGCTTCCTGTTTTAACTCCCTCACTGCTGGGCTGGCTTCCTGTTTTAACTCCCTCACTGCTGGGCTGGCTTCCTGTTTTAACTCCCTCACTGCTGGACTGGCTTCCTGTTTCTGTGTGTTCTGGTCAGCTCTAGTTGTCACAAGCATGCTGTGTGTGGTTGTGTGTATGGGTTCTGTGTGTGTGGTTGTGTGTATGGGTTCTGTGTGTGTGGTTGTGTGTATGGGTTCTGAGTGTGTGGTTGTGTGTATGGGTTCTGTGTGTGTGGTTGTGTGTATGGGTTCTGTGTGTGTGGTTGTGTGTATGGGTTCTGAGTGTGTGGTTGTGTGTATGGGTTCTGTGTGTGTGGTTGTTTGTATGGGTTCTGTGTGTGTGGTTGTTTGTATGGGTTCTGTGTGTGTGGTTGTGTGTATGGGTTCTGTGTGTGTGGTTGTGTGTATGGGTTCTGTGTGTGTGGTTGTGTGTATGGGTTCTGAGTGTGTGGTTGTGTGTATGGGTTCTGTTTGTGTGGTTGTGTGTATGGGTTCTGAGTGTGTGGTTGTGTGTATGGGTTCTGTGTGTGTGGTTGTTTGTATGGGTTCTGTGTGTGTGGTTGTTTGTATGGGTTCTGTTTATGTGGTTGTGTGTATGGGTTCTGTGTGTGTGGTTGTGTGTATGGGTTCTGAGTGTGTGGTTGTGTGTATGGGTTCTGTGTGTGTGGTTGTTTGTATGGGTTCTGTGTGTGTGGTTGTTTGTATGGGTTCTGTTTATGTGGTTGTGTGTATGGGTTCTGTGTGTGTGGTTGTGTGTATGGGTTCTGTGTGTGTGGTTGTTTGTATGGGTTCTGTGTGTGTTAGAGCAGGTAGAAGTTCCTACTAACCACTGATACAGATGTTTAATGGTTAAAGTGGAGGTTAAAAATAGTTTAAGTGGTGATTAAAGGGGACCCCCCTACTCCACACTAACCCTCCCAACAAACCCTCCACCCCCGATGTCCCCCACTACCCTCCCAACAACCCCCCACCCCCTGATTTCCCCACTATCCCCCCAACCCTCCCAACAACCCCCGACCCCCTGATGTCCCCCACTACCCCCAACAACCCCCACCACCCGATGACCCCCACTACCGCCCAAACCCTCCCTAACCCCCCAACAACCCCCCACCCCCTGATGACCCCCACTACCCCCTGATGCACCGCTCCCCGTCTACAGAGGCCCAGCCCAAGAACCCCTCCACACAGCCTTAATTGCTCTAAGTGTGTTTTGTGTATAAATATCACCCAAACCTGCACTCCTTTCCTGACCTGTCAATCTTCCTCCAGAAAGGCTTAGCTCCTAATTTAATAAACATGGGAGTTTTTTTCCACACCATAAACACAGCCTGTCTTGTGTTACCATGAGAACATATGTTGTATCATTAGAATTCTGATACGGGGAGCTTTCTCAGAGTTGTTATCATTCCCTGTCTGTCTCCCACTACTGCACCGACTTTAAATCTCATTGGCTTGATTAGAATATAGTCGGAGGCGTCTGAAAGCCTCACTACAGGAGATGGTCGTTTGGATAAATGGTGATAAATAATTAATATGGTGGGAAATACGTGGGAAAACTCACAGATATTACAGAATGAAAGAGGGGGTGAGATGTGTGTAGATAGTGTGTATGTGTGTGTGAGTGTATGTGCATGCATGTGTGTGTGTGTGTGTGTGTGAATCAGTGTCTGCGTGCGTGTGTTTGTGAATCAGTGTGTGCCGTGTGTGTGTGAATCAGTGTGTGCCGTGTGTATCTGTTAGGCCTACTGCTGCTAGGTAGCTCTCTCTCTGCTCTCCCCCTCCCCTCTGTCTGTCCTTGATTGCAGGAGTGAAGTCTGGTGTGCGGGAGTCAGGGTTCCAGCTGCAGCTCATTCACCATAATCACCTCAGCCTTAAAGACCCGGTCAAACTTGCCACTCATCGTCAGATCATAGTCAAGACGACCATGTTAGTTTCGCTGTTGACTCAACCTGCTTGTTTTCGCCCTTTGTGTTTTTGGCCTGTTCTAGTTCCTTTTCTCCTGTGCCACAGATTATTGGAACCTGATTCCTGCCTCCGCTTCACTCCTGCCACCACCATCCTGCTTTCCACTACCGGACCTCCCTTTTGGACTCACCACGGACACTAGGACGTTACGGTACCACTCCTGCTCTGAACCTGGATCTGTTACCCTCCCTGTAAACCTGGACTTGCTCTTCCCCTATTATTGGAAACCTGGACAAATTGAACTTTGTAAATAAACCTTCTCTGGCTCGGTGTAGTTGTCTGCATTTGGGTTCAAATCCAGTTAAATCATGACAGTATCAGTGTGTGCCGTGTGTGTGTGTAAATCAGTGTGTGTGTGTGTGAATCAGTGTGTGTGTGAATCAGTGTGTGTGTGTGTGAATCAGTGTGTGCGTGTGTGTGTGAATCAGTGTGTGTGTGTGAATCAGTGTGTGTGTGTGAATCAGTGTGTGTGTGAATCAGTGTGTGTTTGTGAATCAGTGTGTGCCGTGTGTGTGTGAATCAGTGTGTGCCGTGTGTATCTGTTAGGCCTACTGCTGCTAGGTAGCTCTCTCTCTGCTCTCCCCCTCCCCTCTGTCTGTCCTTGATTGCAGGAGTGAAGTCTGGTGTGCGGGAGTCAGGGTTCCAGCTGCAGCTCATTCACCATAATCACCTCAGCCTTAAAGACCCGGTCAAACTTGCCACTCATCGTCAGATCATAGTCAAGACGACCATGTTAGTTTCGCTGTTGACTCAACCTGCTTGTTTTCGCCCTTTGTGTTTTTGGCCTGTTCTAGTTCCTTTTCTCCTGTGCCACAGATTATTGGAACCTGATTCCTGCCTCCGCTTCACTCCTTCCACCACCATCCTGCTTTCCACTACCGGACCTCCCTTTTGGACTCACCACGGACACTAGGACGTTACGGTACCACTCCTGCTCTGAACCTGGATCTGTTACCCTCCCTGTAAACCTGGACTTGCTCTTCCCCTATTATTGGAAACCTGGACAAATTGAACTTTGTAAATAAACCTTCTCTGGCTCGGTGTAGTTGTCTGCATTTGGGTTCAAATCCAGTTAAATCATGACAGTATCAGTGTGTGCCGTGTGTGTGTGTAAATCAGTGTGTGTGTGTGTGAATCAGTGTGTGTGTGAATCAGTGTGTGTGTGTGTGAATCAGTGTGTGCGTGTGTGTGTGAATCAGTGTGTGTGTGTGAATCAGTGTGTGTGTGTGAATCAGTGTGTGTGTGAATCAGTGTGTGTGTGTGAATCAGTGTGTGCCGTGTGTGTGTGAATCAGTGTGTGTGTGTGAATCAGTGTGTGCCGTGTGTGTGTGAATCAGTGTGTGTGTGTGTGCTCACAGGCATCAGTACGGAGGAGCCTTGCATGGTGGGGTCTGGCAGGTTTCCAGCCATGGAGGCAGGCAGTGGCTGTCTCTGTCTGTTCCGTAGGTGCAGTAGTGAGGACAGGGAGCCAGGGACAGGCCTAAACACACAGACACACACACACACACACACACAGGACAGGGAAAGCCTATTAAACATCATCCGCACTGAACACACGTTCCAAGTTCTTCAGAGAGATCATAAATCATCTACATATTTTTGTCATTAGAACATCACCACATAACAGCAGTAGCACACAGTTTATGTTCTAACAGATGTGTTACTTCACTTCAGGTTATAGAGTAGCAGGGACACTATGAGGGGGGCAAACATACAAACATGCTTCTATCCACCAGGCAGGCAGCTTTCTCCATCCCATCTAAATGAGTTTCCCAGTTGTAGCTTGTTTAGACTTGGAGACATGTCAGTCTACATCTTCTCTGTAGTCTTTGGTGTATAGTCGTTTACACTTGAGGCTTTACTTACTGATAAGACAGACAGTAAAGGATCCTCTCTCCTCTCCTCTCCTCTCCCCTCCCCTCTCCTCTCCTCTCCCCCTCCCCTCCCCTCGCCTCGCCTCGCCTCGCCTCGCCTCGCCTCGCCTCTCCTCGCCTCTCCTCTCCTCTCCTCTCCTCTCCTCTCCTCTCCTCTCCTCTCCTCTCCTAGTAGACTATGGGCTTGGGTAACAAGCATCCAGCAGGTGTTTCTCAGTGACACACAGACAGTAGGCCTACAGTCCTACATTGCTGAACTCCTCCCCCTCAGTTTACCATTGTGTAACACTATTTATTACTTTAGTCAATTCAGAGGATCAAGGTGAATTGACAAAACATGACATTCATCTTCATATTTTAAGACAGTGTAGTAATAATAAAAATGTATGTAATGTCTCAAAAGACCCTGGTTTGTGTATTCTCCATTGCCATCCAGTCATGCCAATGAGGAGAAATAACTGTTTCAAATGAAACATAACTGGTGGACTGGCATGGTGTAACTTCCAATGGGAATGTATATGTCTGTAATGTAACCACTTAGTGTGTGGACTGACTGACAGGCCAATCCACAGCAGCACCCACATCAATAAATCACATGTAGAGATCAGGCTAGAGGCTGGAGGCTATACTTACACTGCAGAACAAGGCCTGTTTCAGCCACTCACTCACTACCTGCATGTGTCCCAAATGGCACCCTATTCCCTTTATAGTGCACTTCTTCTGACCAGGGTGCATAGCCATTTGGGACGCCTCCACTCACTCACTCGCTCGCTCTGGACTGCAGCGAATAAATGATCAAACTATCCAGACCACTCCATCTGGGGTTGGTTGTGTGACATCATTTATACAACTGCCACTAAATCCCTGTTAGTAAGAACACAGGCTCCCAGCTGCCTGCTCTCCACTAGCCTACCTAGCCTACTACACCCATCCCCTCATACAGAAGGCTAACCTTAGCTAGCCTAGCCTACTACACCCATCCCCTCATACAGAAGGCTAACCTTAGCTAGCCTAGCCTACTACACCCATCCCCTCATACAGAAGGCTAACCTTAGCTAGCCTAGCCTACTACACCCATCCCCTCATACAGAAGGCTAACCTTAGCAAGCCTACCCTACTGCAACCTAATGAACGTTGTTGTTGGCTAATCAGCCTTGAGCTAGCCTTGAGTCAAGCACATCTCCCGGCTATCTACCTCTCTGTCAACTGGACGGGACCTCCTAGAGTCGACACGGAGCCCTGCCGATCCATCACGACTGGTCTGCCGAAGTAATCGTCTGTGGTTTCAACAGGCTTCCCGTTGCGACGACCACGAAGATCCATCTGCTACCCCCGGCCCGCTAGCACACGCAAACTACAACCGTGCTTCCTGCTCGCTGTGCTGAAGCACCAATTTGAACGGCTCTCGGATTCACATATTGCTGTTCACTGGACCTTATGATCACTCAGCTGCACAGCTGATGCCTGCTGGACTGTTCCTTTACACGGTACCCTGTCCTGTTTATTCTGTTTAGCCTCAGCCCAAACTTTATCGCCATTACCAGTTGTTGTCTTAGCTCTCTCTAATAACACCTGTGATTGCTTTATGCCTCTCTCCCATGTCAATATGCCTTGCCTATTGCTGTTCCAGTTAGTTCTTATTATACAATTTCACTGTAGAACCCCAAGTCCCTCTCAAACTGCCTCAAATAGTTCCTTTGTTCCACCCCCAATACACGCCGAGACCGGCTCAATCGGTGCCTCCAGTGATGCTATCTCTTTCATTGTTACCCAACGCTTAGGTTTACCTCCACTGTACTCATATCCTTCCATATCCTTGTCTGTACATTATACCCTGAATCTTTTCTACAACGCCTGGAAATCGGCCCCCTTTATTCTCTGTACCCAACGCACTGGAAGACCAGTTCTTAAAGCCTTTAGCCGTATCCTTATTCTAGTCCTCCTCTGTTCCTCTGGTGATGTAGAGGCTAACCCAGGCCCTGCAGACCCCAGTATCACTCCTACTCCCCAGGAGCTATCATTTGTTGACTTCTGTAACCGTAAAAGCCTTGGTTTTCTGCACGTTAACATCAGAAGTCTACTTCCTAAGTTTGAGTTATTCACTGCGTTAGCACACTCCGCCAACCCTGATGTTATAGCAGTGTCTGAATCCTGGCTTAGGAAGGCCACCAAAAATTCTGAAATGTCCATCCCCAACTACAACATTTTCCGTCTAGATAGAACTGCCAAAGGGGGTGGAGTTGCAATCTACTGTAGAGATAGCCTGCAGAGCTCTATCATACTATCCAGGTCTGTGCAGTTTGAGCTTCTACTTCTAAAAATCCACCTTTCCAGAAATAAGTCTCTCACTGTTGCCGCTTGCTACAGACCCCCCTCAGCCCCCAGCTGTGCCCTGGACACCATATGTGAATTGATTGCCCCCCATTTATCCTCAGAGTTCGTACTGCTTGGTGACCTAAATTGGGATATGCTTAACACCCCGGCCATCCTACAATCCAAACTAGATGCCCTCAATCTCACACAAATTATCAACGAACCTACCAGGTACAACCCTAAATCCGTAAACATGGGTACCCTCATAGATATCATCCTGACTAACTTACCCTCTAAATACACATCCGCTGTCTTCAACCAGGATCTCAGCGATCACTGCCTTATTGCCTGCATCCGTAATGGGTCCGCGGTCAAACGACCACCCCTCATCACTGTCAAACGCTCCCTAAAACACTTTAGTGAGCAGGCCTTCCTAATTGACCTGGCCCAGGTATCCTGGATGGATATCGATCTCATTCCGTCAGTAGAGGATGCCTGGTTGTTCTTTAAAAGTGCTTTCCTCTCAATCTTAAATAAACCCATTCAAAAAATACAGAACTAAGAACAGATATAGCCCCTGGTTCTCCTCAGACTTGACTGCCCTTGACCAGCACAAAAACATCCTGTGGCGTACTGCATTAGCATCAAATAGCCCCCGCAATATGCAACTTTTCAGGGAAGTCAGGAACCAATACATGTATACACAAGCAGTTAGGAAAGCAAAGGCTAACTTTTTCCAACAGAAATTTGCATCTTGCGTTTTTGGACACTGTAAAGTCCATGGAGAATAAGAGCACCTCCTCCCAGCTGCCCACTGCACTGAGGCTAGGAAACACTATCACCACCGATAAATCTACAATAATCAAGAATTTCAACAAGCATTTTGCTACGGCTGGCCATGCTTTCCACCTGGATACCACTACCCCGGCCACCAGCTCTGCACCCTCCGCTGCAACTTGCCCATGCCCCCCCCGCTTCTCCTTCACACAAATTCAGACAGCTGATGTTCTGAAAGAGCTGCAAAATCTGAACCCCTACAAATCATCTGGGCTAGACAATCTGGACCCTTTCTTTCTAAAACTAGCCGCCGAAATTGTCGCAACCCCTATTACTAGCCTGTTCAACCTCTCTTTTGTAACGTCTAAGATCCCCAGAGATCGGTCATCCCCCTTCAAAGGGGGTGACACTCTAGATCCAAACTGTTACAGACCTATATCCATCCTGCCCTGCCTTTCGAAAGTTTTTGAAAGCCAAGTTAACAAACAGATCACCGACCATTTCGAATCCCACCGTACCTTCTCCGCTATGCAATCCGGTTTCCGAGCTGGTCATGGGTGCACCTTAGCCACGCTCTAGGTCCTAAACGATATTATAACCGCAATCGATAATAGACAGTACTGTGCAGCCGTCTTCATCGACCTGGCCAAGGCTTTCGACTCTGTCAACCACCGCATTCTTATTGGCAGACTAAATAGCCTTGGTTTCTCAAATGACTGCCTCGCCTGGTTCACCAACTACTTCTCAGATAGAGTTCAATGTGTCAAATCGGAGGGCCTGTTGTCTGGACCTATGGCAGTCTCTATGGGGGTGCCACAGGGTTCAATTCTTGGGCCGACTCTTTTCTCTGTGTATATCAATGATGTCGCTCTTGCTGCTGGTGACTCTCAGATCCACCTCTACACAGACGACACCATTTTGTATACATCTGGCCCTTCATTGGACACTGTGTTAACAAACCTCCAAACAAGCTTCAATGCCATACAACACTCCTTCAGTAGCCTCCAACTGCTCTTAAACACTAGTAAAACTTGAGCTCCTGAGTGGCGCAGTGGTCTAAGGCACTGCATCGCAGTGCTAACTTTGCCACTAGAGATCCTGGTTCGAATCCAGGCTCTGTCGCAGCCGGCCGCGACCGGGAGACTCATGGGCGGCGCACAATTGGCCCAGCGTCGTCTAGGGTAGGGGAGGGAATGGCCGGCAGGGATGTAGCTCAGTTGATAGAGCATGGCGTTTGCAACGCCAGGGTTGTAGGTTCGATTCCCACGGGGGGCCAGTATAAAAAAAAAATGTAATCACTAACTGTAAGTCGCTCTGGATAAGAGCGTCTGCTAAATGACTAAAATGTAAAAAATTTAAATGTAAAACTAAATGCATGCTCTTCAACCGAACGCTGCTGGCACCCGCCCACCCGACTAGAATCACTACTCTCGACGGGTCTGACCTAGAGTATGTGGACAACTACAAATACCTAGGTGTCTGGTTAGACTGTAAACTCTCCTTCCAGACTCACATTAAGAATCTCCAATCCAAAGTTAAATCTAGAATCAGCTTCCTATTTCGCAACAAAGCCTCCTATATTCATGCTGCCAAACATGCCCTCGTAAAACTGACTATACTACCGATCCTTGACTTTGGTGATGTCATTTACAAAATAGCATCCAACACTCTACTCAGCAAATTGAATGTAGTCTATCACAGTGCCATCCGTTTTGTCACCAAAGCCCCATATACTACCCACCACTGTGACCTGTACGCTTTTGTTGGCTAGTCCTCACTACATATTCGTCGCCAAACCCACTGGCTCCAGGCCATCTATAAATCACTGCTAGGCAAATCCCCGCCTTATCTTAGCTCATTGGTCACCATAGCAACACCCACCCGTAGTATGCGCTCCAGCAGGTATATCTCACTGGTCATCCCCAAAGCCAACACCTCCTTTGGCCGCCATTCCTTCCAGTTCTCTGCTGCCAATGACTGGAACGAATTGCAAAAATATCTGAAGCTGGAGACTCTTATCTCCCTCACTAACTTTAAGCATCAGTTGTCAGAGCACCTTACCGATCACTGCACCTGTACACAGCCCATCTGAAATTAGCCCACCCAACTACCTCATGGGTAGGAACTACCTCATTCCCATTGGGGCGGCAGGTAGCTTAGTGGGTAAGAGCGTTGTGCCAGTAACCGAAAGGTCGCTGGTTCTAATCCCCGAGCCGACTAGGTGAAAAATCTGTCGATGTGCCCTTGAGCAAGGCACTTAACCCTAATTGCTTCTGTAAGTCGCTCTGGATAAGAGCGTCTGCTAAATGACTAAAATGTAAATGTAAAATGTTGTTATTTATTTTGCTCATTTGCACCCCAGTATCTCTATTTGCACATCATCTTCTGCACATCTATCACTCCAGTGTTAATACTAAATTGTAGTTGTTTTGCACTATGGCCTATTTATTGCCTTACCTCCATAACTTGCTACATTTGCACACACTGTATATATATTTTCTATTGTATTTTTGACTTTATGTTTTGTTTACCTCATATGTAACTCTGTGATGTTGTTTTTATCGCACTGCTTTGCTTTATCTTGGCCAGGTCACAGTTGTAAATGAGAACTTGTTCTCAACTGGCTTACCTGGTTAAATAAAGGTGAAATAAAAAATAAAAAATAAATAAACACCCATCCCCTCATACAGAAGGCTAACCTTAGCTAGCCTAGCCTACTTTACCCATCCCCTCATACAGAAGGCTAACCTTAGCTAGCCTAGCCTACTTTACCCATCCCCTCATACAGAAGGCTAACCTTAGCTAGCCTAGTCTACTTTACCCATCCCCCCATACAGAAGGCTAACCTTAGCTAGCCTAGCCTACTACACCCATCCCTTCATACAGAAGGCTAACCTTAGCTAGCCTAGTCTACTTTACCCATCCCCTCATACAGAAGGCTAACCTTAGCTAGCCTAGCCTACTTTACCCATCCCCTCATACAGAAGGCTAACCTTAGCTAGCCTAGCCTACTACACCCATCCCCTCATACAGAAGGCTAACCTTAGCTAGCCTAGCCTACTTTACCCATCCCCTCATACAGAAGGCTAACCTTAGCTAGCCTAGCCTACTTTACCCATCCCCTCATACAGAAGGCTAACCTTAGCTAGCCTAGTCTACTTTACCCATCCCCTCATACAGAAGGCTAACCTAATTTGTGGAACCATCCATCCATCCTCTAGGCCTAATAACCATAACACTCAATGCTTTGGTAAAGATCTATTTCCATGGACATTTGCCAATTACTTCTAACCAGAGGTGTTTAGGTTAGTGACACTAAACGGCTCGATGTAATCAATGGGCCGCTCCATCCCGGCTGTGATTGAGGTAATAGCATAGAGTTAGTGTTAGCACTGGAGAATGACGGGAAAATGGGGCTGTCGCTGAGCAAATGTTCCCCCACCTGAACAAATACCTGTATTTTCCAAGACCTAAATGTGTGCATTTACGCTCCAGACATTTAGATTACTGCACACACACACACACACACACACACACACACACACACACACACACACACACACACACACACACACACACACACACACACACACACACACACACACCCACACAGAGGACCATTACGGTTGGGACGATATGTCATGTCTGTCTAACATTGTGATTTGTCACAATCACAACCATTCAGCAGAACATGTGACATGGGCATGTGGAAGGAGAGACCGTGCGAAGGCAAACCCTTCCACATGGGGAAAGGCATGCGGCTGACAGAAGGCACACATTCAACATGTGCTGTGCTAGTTGTGTGATTGGGTTTGCCCCTTTGACAAACTGTATGGGATGGCAGTTCTAGTGAAATCAGCATGTTTATTCAAGTCGCTTCAACTCAGGTAGGCCTTCTGGGAAAGACAAAATGGCGTTGAGAAATACAACTTTAAAGAAGCACTGTGTTCAGGTTTGACAAAGTTCCAACGTGTCTCAATACGCTGTCCCTTTAAAGGTACTGTATGGTACCAACGCTACAAGCTGTAGCCGCAACACAGGGCCATACCGAAAGGTGTGTGTGCGTGTGTGTGTGTCTGTTTGTGTGTGTGTGTCTACTGTATATAGTGTGCTTACTGCTGTGTGTGTTTTAAAGCACAGGGGACAGGAAAGGCAGGTCACTGCTACTTGCCCTGGTCTCTGGCTCGTACAGAAGACAAGAAAGGAGCCCTTTGAAGCTCTGCAGGTTGCCCTTGTCTGCCTGCCTGCCTGCCTGCCTGCCTGCCTGTCTGCCTGCCTGCCTGCCTGCCTGCCTGTCTGTCTGTCTGCCTGTCTGTCTGTCAGCACAGCTCACCTGCAGCAGGCCCAGAGAGGGGTGTTGGGAGTTACCCACCCCCAGACCACTAGCCATACCGCCCGTCCAGCAGTAGAAAAAACACCTCTACCTGACAGGGCTTCTCCCGGAGTTAAACTCAGCTCTCTGTCTGTCTGAGGGCTTTATAAAGGAAGACATTTTTAAAAAATGTTAAATGCAGGCCTGCAGCTAGTACTAATACGACCGTGTGAGAATGAGTCTGTGTGACTGTGTGCATGGTGAGTCTATATGAGGAGCTAGTGTTGGAGAGCATGGGCATGAAGTCTGTGTGTGTGTGTGTGTGTGTGTGTGTGTGTGTGTGTGTGTGTGTGTGTGTGTGTGTGTGTGTGTGTGTGTGTGTGTGTGTGTGTGTGTGTGTGTGTGTGTGTGTGTGTGTGTGTGTGTGTGTGTGGGACGGCAGGCTGTGTCTCCACAGTGGGGATTGCTAATAGTCAGGGCAGCAGGCAGCAGGCCCCTGGGGACAGCAGGTACACTGTAGTCAGTCCTGACAATACACTCTATCTCACGTTACTGAGTGCCTCTCCTCTCCACCTCTCCTCTCCACTCCTCTCCTCTCCTCTTCTCTCCACTCCTCTCCTGTCCTCTACCCCTCCTTTCCTCTCCTCAATTTTCCTCTCCTCTCCTCTCCTTCTGTCCTCTCCTCTCCTCTCCTCTCTCCTCTCCTCTCCCTCTCCTCTCCTCTCCTCTCCTCTCCTCTCCTCTCCTCTCCTCTCCTCTCCTCTCCTCTCCTCTCCTCTCCTCTCCTCTCCTCTCCTCTCCACCTCTCCTCTCCACTCCTCTCCTCTTCTCTCCTCTCCTCTTCTCTCCTCTCCTCTTCTCTCCACTCCTCCCCTGTCCTCTACCCCTCCTTTCCTCTCCTCCATTTTCCTTTCCTCTCCTCTCCTCTCCTCTCCTCTCCTCTCCTCTCCTCTCCTCTCCTCTCCTCTACTTTCCTCCTGTCCTCTTCTACCCCCCTCCTCTCCAGTACCCTCCTCTTCTCTCCACCCCTCAAACCCATCCTCTCCCCTACACCATGACATCACTGCTACCCCTCACCTACCCATCCCCATCTTTCTTTTCTCATTCTCTACTTCTCTACTTCTCCACTGACACTGCCAGGCAGTCTTTCCTCCCCACTGACACTGACAGGCAGTCCTTCCTCCCCACTGACACTGACAGGCAGTCTTTACTCCCCACTGACACTGACAGGCAGTCTTTCCTCCCCACTGACACTGACAGGCAGTCTTTCCTCCCCACTGACACTGACAGGCAGTCTTTACTCCCCACTGACACTGACAGGCAGTCTTTACTCCCCACTGACACTGACAGGCAGTATTTCCTCCCCACTGACACTGACAGGCAGTCTTTACTCCCCACTGACACTGACAGGCAGTCTTTACTCCCCACTGACACTGACAGGCAGTATTTCCTCCCCACTGACACTGACAGGCAGTCTTTCCTCCCCACTGACACTGACAGGCAGTCTTTCCTCCCCACTGACACTGACAGACCACTATAGATTACTGGGTCTAAGCTACAAATCCCAGGGTCAGCACAGCCACACACACAAACACACACACATACAGGAACACACACACGTGCACACACACACTGAGCTATATTGTCGCAGGCCGAGTACCATCTCCAACTCAAGCACTAGAGAGTGGAACATAAGAGACTTGGCAGCTGTCCAAGAGGAGGGAGGAGAATGGAGAGAGAGGGAGAGAGAGAGGGGGCGAGAGAGTTGGAGAGAGAGAGAGAGAGAGAGAGAGAGAGAGAGAGAGAGAGAGAGAGAGAGAGAGAGAGAGAGAGAGAGAGAGAGAGAGAGAGAGAGAGAGAGAGAGAGAGAGAGAGAGGGAGAGAGAGAGAAGGGGAGAGAGAGAGAGAGAGGGGGGGAGAGAGAGAAGGGGAGAGAGAGAGAGCGAGGGGGAGAGAGGGGGAGAGAGAGAGAGAGAGAGAGAGAGAGAGAGAGAGAGAGAGAGAGAGAGAGAGGGAGAGAGAGAGAAAGCGAGAGAGAGAGAGAGAGGGGGGAGAGAAGGGGAGAGAGAGAGAGCGGGGGGGAGAGAGGGGGGGGGGGAGAGAGAGAGAGAGAGAGAGAAAGAGAGCGAGAGAGAGAGAGAGAGAGTGAGAGCGAGAGCGAGAGAGAGCGGGAGAGGGAGGGAGCGGGAGGGAGAGAGAGCGAGAGAGAGAGAGATAGCCCACTGACTCATATCCTTCCCTTCTGACTGATCCAGTAATGATGTAATGCTCTTGGCTTCTCTCCTTCCCCCCACCCGCTGCATGCCTGCCTGCCCCCAGCCTTCTTCCTCCCTCCCTCCCTCCCTCCTCTCTCCTGCTCTCTCGCTCACCCTCTCACTCCTTACCTCTCTCTCTCTCCCCCGCTCTCCCTCTCGCTCCTTCCCCCGATCTAACAGCGCTGCAGTCACTCCAGCACTCCTCTCATGTGCTGGGCTATCCTGGGTGAAGTCCCTGCTAACTCTGGTAGACACAGCAGCGCAAAACTTTCAAATGTAACCAAAACAACCCAGGGCCAAGTTCCAGACGCTGGGAGATGGTGGTGCGGGTCGTCATGGGAACAGAGGTAAACACAGGGAGAAATAACGGCCTCAAACAGCTTGCAGCTGCCTGGCTCACTGAGTAAACACTAGGCAGGACCTGCCCCTGATTTACTGCCTTTAATCACTGGCTTGGAGGAGAGTGCCATGGGGTTTGGACCAAGGAAATAATACCAATCTGATCAAATAAATCAGCCCTAATGGCTTACGACACTGGTTGACTTTTATTAGCGGGAGGAGAGGAGAAGAGAAGAGGAGAAGGGAGGAGAAGGGGAGGAGAGGAGAGGAGAGGAGAGGAGAGGAGAGGAGAGGAGAGGAGAGGAGAGGGAGAGGAGAGGAGAGGAGAGAAGGGGAGGAGAGGAGAGGAGAGGAGAAGGGAAGGAGGAGAGGAGAAGAGAAGAGAAGGGAGGAGAAGAGGAGAAGAGGAGGAGAGGAGAGGAGAAGAGAAGGAGGAGAGGAGAGGAGAAGAGAAGAGCAGAGGAGGGAGAGGAGAAGAGGAGAGGATACATACTGTAGAATTCACCCAGGTTAAAGTCAGACAGTTACAGTAATTCCATCTCTACCTCTCCACCATCATCATCAGAGACCTCTCTTCCTCTCCTGATCCCCTCTTCCTCTCCTCCATCCTCTCCTATGATCCCCTCCTCCTCTCCTCCTTCCTCCTCTCATCTCTCCTCCTCTCCTCCATGCTCCATCTGTTCCCTCTCTTCCTCTCTTCCATGCTGTGGTATGCCAGTGTTCCTGAGAGCTGAGTGAGTGAGTGTGTGTGTGTGTGTGTGTGTGTGTGTGTATATGTGTGTGTGTTACATTACAGTGCAGGAGGCAGCATGTGTGGTGGCCCCAGGGCAGAGATGACCTGCTGGAATGAGAGGGAACAGAGCCTGGGCGTTCCTCTCCAAACTCACTATTAAACCCACTGCAATACACAATGAGCTCATCTTAATTCAGGTCAGATGTACATCCTGCTGCCTCTCTCTCTCCCTCCCTCTCTCTCTCTACCTCTCTCTACCTCTCCCTCTCTAGCCCTCTCCCTCTCCCTGCCTGTTGCTCTACCTCTCTCTCTCTCCCTCCCTCTCTCTCTCTACCTCTCTCTACCTCTCTCTCTCTCCCTCCCTCTCTCTCTCTCTACCTCTCTCTACCTCTCCCTCTCTAGCTCTCTCCCTCTCCCTGCCTGTTGCTCTACCTCGCTCTCTCTCTCCCCACGTTTCATCTCTCTCTCTCTCTCTCTCTCTCTCTCTCTCTCTCTCTCTCTCTCTCTCCACGTTTCATCTCTCTCTCTCTCTCTCTCTCTCTCTCTCTCCTCTCCACGTTTCATCTCTCTCTCCCTCTCTCTCCCTCCCTCTCTACCTCTCCCTCTCTAGCCCTCTCCCTGCCTGTTGCTCTACCTCGCTCTCTCTCTCCACGTTTCATCTCTCTCTCTCTCTCTCTCTCTCTCTCTCTCTCTCTCTCTCTCTCTCTCTCTCTCTCTCACTCTACTGTACATTCTAAGGTCAGGTCACCACAACACAGTGGTTCACACATCCATGTCCTGCTGTCCAGCAGATGGTGAGGTCATGGCATGGGCAGGGAGGGTCAGGAGGTCAAATCTACCCATGCATTGTCTACATCCCAAATGGCATCCTATATAGTTGACTAATTTAGGGCTCAGCTCAAAAGTAGTGCACTATATAGGGAATACGGTGCTATTTGGGACACAGACATTCTGTGGCAGTTCAGTTCCCCTGGTCTGGTCTCAGGGTGAACCTCCCTCCCCTGGTCTGGTCTCAGGGTGGACCTCCCTCCCTCCTCCTTATCTCCCTGACTGTGTAAATGCAATCTAATCATCAACAATAATACAGGAAATGTGGCTGAAGCAGCCAGGGGTCACAAGGTCAAATCCTGGCCAATGAAAACATGACAAGAACCACTGGTCGTTAGTTATTGTGACCCGGACCTCCACTTCCCCACTCCGACACCAACACACCATGGGCAGCAGGATAACAGTGGCTAGCGTTGTCTTATCTACTGGTAGATGGAAAGCAGTGTACAGTAGGAGTGTTGACCAAACAAAGATCCTATCAATCATATTCTATTAGCATGAGGTCTATATGTCATTCTATGGTGAATATTAAGTGAATTCCATTCACTTAAAGCCACACTCACTCTGTAAGATGTGTTTATTATTAAAGCGTTGGCCCTGCCCACCAATAAGAATGGAGAAATATTCCATACCTTCCAGGTTTTTGGCCCAACTTAAGTTGAGCAGAGATCTCACTACAACTGAAGTTGTAACAGGAAGGAAGAGGATTTCAGTTCACACATGATGGAGTCATCGGTGAATCACTCTTCAAGCACCTAATAGTCCACAGCGTAAATGTAGCTCATCATGTTTAAACAGGCAGTGGTGTACTAGAGACTTGAAAAACAACATGGTTCTCCATTCATCTAAAGGTTAGGGATCCTATAGGGACCAGCTGGTTTTGTATGGATAAATAAAGAACACACATAATTAAATGTTTCTATATATTTTGCAATAAACATAAGATCATATTCCATGAAAAAACAAAGCAAGTCAAAGCCTGATCTATTCTCATAGTGTACCCTACAGCCTAGCGTGAGACTGATGAAAACGTTTGGTTCTATTTCAGTAGTGAACTTCCCTTCTAGCAATAGGCTGACCACAAGATGCTGCAGCCTGGCCCGGCCCAGAGGTGTGAACATAAACATGTATCTTAAACTACATGTGAACAAAAAGCTCTGAGTCATTTTCTTCACCGCTCTTCCCTTCGTGTTGCACCAAGTTTCACTTTGCTGAGCCGCATACCTACTGATAAACCAGTTCCTTCTTCTATGAGGGAAAAAAATTAATACACAACCCTTTCTTTTTTATGTGCTCCTCACTCCACTATGCACTTAATATCCACAAAGTCATTTGACCTCAACAGACCAACTCTGCATTTAGAGAAATAAAAAGGAAAAAATGTCACCTCTGATATTCTACTACGCTTGAAAAATAAGTATGTCATAAGTCTGGAATGGCATGTTACAAACTTCAAACAAGGGAAACAGTCTTCCTTTACTTTTCATGTCTGAAGGTGGAGGCCAAGGTGGTATCTCACACACTACTTCTCTGCGTATTAAAAAGTCTTGGGAGGTTGTTCCAGTTTAACGACAAAGTGCGTGTGCGTGTGTGTGTGTGTGTGTGTGTGCGTGTGCGTGTGTGCGTGTGCGTGTGTGTGTGTGTGTGTGCGTGCATGCGTGTGTGTGTGCTAATAACAACAGATTACTGTCACGATCGTCTGAGGAAACGGACCAATACGCAGCGCGTGGAGTGAACATGATGACTTTAATTAAATAAAAGCAACCACGAAAACAACAAACAAATGACGAATGTGAAGTCCTACGGTACACTGACCAAAAGGAACAAAAACCCCCCAAACCCAACAAGAAAACATACAGATTAAATATGGCTCCCAATCAGAGATAACGAGCCGACAGCTGACACTCGTTACCTCCGATTGGGAGTCTCAGACCAAACCTAGAAATGAACACAACAGAACTACCAACATCGAAATACACCCAAATACCCAACAAAACAAAATACACCCTGGCTCAAATATCAAAGTCCATGGAGCCAGAGTGTCACAGTACCCCCCCCTAAAGGTGTGCACTCCGGGCGCACCAGCATACAGTCTAGGGGAGGGTCTGGGTGGGCGTCTGTCCATGGTGGCGGCTCTGGCCCAGGTCGTGGTCCCCACCCCACCTTAGTCACTATCCGCTTCCGTAGCCCCCTCCACATGACCACCCCCCAACTAACCCCCACTGGATTAAGGGGCGGCACCGGACTAAGGGGCAGCACCGGACTAAGGGACAGTACCTGACTAAGGGGCTCTGGCGGATCCTGGCTGGACGGCTCTGGCGGATCCTGGCTGGACGGCTCTGGCGGATCCTGGCTGGCGGAAGGCTCAGGCTGATCCTGTCTGGCAGAAGGCTCTGGCTGATCCTGTCTGGCGGAAGGCTCTGGCTGATCCTGTCTGGCGGAAGGCTCTGGCTGATCCTGTCTGGCGGAAGGCTCTGGCTGATCCTGTCTGGCGGAAGGCTCTGGCTGATCCTGTCTGGCGGAAGGCTCTGGCTGATCCTGTCTGGCGGAAGGCTCTGGCTGATCCTGTCTGGCGGAGAGCTCTAGCGGCTCCGGTCTGGCGGACGGCTCTGAAGGCTCATGGCAGACGGGCGGCTTTGCAGGCTCAGTACAGACGGGCAGTTCCTGCGGCGCTTGGCAGACAGGCAGTTCAGACGGCGTTGGGCAGACGGACAATTCAGGCCCCGTTGGGCAGACGGCAGACTCTGGCCGTCTGAGGCGCATCGTAGGCCTGGTGCGTGGTGCCGGAACAGGAGGTACCGGGCTGAGGACACGCATCTCAGGGCTAGTGCGGAGAGAAGCAACAGGGCTTGCTGGACCCTGGGAACGCACATAACGCCTAGTGCGGAGAGCCGGAACAGGGCATGCTGGACCCTGGGGACTCACATAACGCCTAGTGCGGAGAGCCGGAACAGGGCATGCTGGACCCTGGGGACTCACATAACGCCTAGTGCGGGGAGCCGGAACAGGGCATGCTGGACCCTGGGGACTCACATAACGCCTAGTGCGGAGAGCCGGAACAGGGCATGCTGGACCCTGGGGACTCACATAACGCCTAGTGCGGGGAGCCGGAACAGGGCATGCTGGACCCTGGGGACTCACATAACGCCTAGTGCGGAGAGCAGCAACAGGACGCACAGGACTCGGGGAACACACAGGAGGCTTGGTGCGTGGTGTATGCACTGGTGGTAAAGGGCTGGAGACACGCACCATAGAGCCAGTGCGTGGAGGAGACACAGGGCTCTGAAGACGCACTGGAAACCTGGTGCGTGGTGTAGGTACTGGTGGTACTGGGCTGGAGCGAGGAGGTGGTACCGGAAATACCGGACCGTGCAGGCGTACTGGCTCCCTTGAGCACTGAGCCTGCCCAACCTTCCCTGGGTTGATGCTCCCCGTCGCCCGACCAGTACGGGGAGGTGTAATAACCCGCACCGGCCTATGTGGGCGAACCGGGAACACCATGCGCAAGGCTGGTGCCATGTACGCCGGCCCGAGGAGACGCACTGGTGACCAGCTGCGTGGGACCGGCTTCATGACATCCGGCTCAACACTCAATCTGGCCCGGCCGATACGTGGAGCTGGACTGTACCGAACCGGGCTATGCCTGCGTACAGGAGACACCATGCGCTCAACTGCGTAACACGGTGTCTGCCCGTACTCTCGCTCTCCACGGTCAGTCCAGGGAGTAGGCGCAGGTCTCCTACCTGACTTCGCCACACTCCTCTTAGCCCCCCAAGAAATTCTTGGGTAGTACCCACAGGCTTCCAGTCTTGCCTCCGTGCTGCCTCCTCATATCGCCGCCTCTCGGCTTTAGCTGCCTCCAGCTCTTCACGAGGACGGCGATATTCTCCCCAGTTGTGCCCAAGGCCCCTTACCATCCAGAATCTCCTCCCATGTCCATGAATCCTTTATGGGTGGATATAAATCCTGTGTAGGTGGATCCTGTTGCCGCTTGACACGCCGCTTGGTCCTTTTATGGTGGGTTTTTCTGTCACGATCGTCTGAGGAAACGGACCAATACGCAGCGCGTGGAGTGAACATGATGACTTTAATTAAATAAAAGCAACCACGAAAACAACAAACAAATGACGAATGTGAAGTCCTACGGTACACTGACCAAAAGGAACAAAAACCCCCCAAACCCAACAAGAAAACATACAGATTAAATATGGCTCCCAATCAGAGATAACGAGCCGACAGCTGACACTCGTTACCTCCGATTGGGAGTCTCAGACCAAACCTAGAAATGAACACAACAGAACTACCAACATCGAAATACACCCAAATACCCAACAAAACAAAATACACCCTGGCTCAAATATCAAAGTCCATGGAGCCAGAGTGTCACAATTACTTTGATATAAAAATGAACGCAGGTGAAGATTCGTTTTATGCCAGTGTGCTGCAATAACTTCTCACAACTTCTGGAAAGTGTTTCACAATCAGTTTTCATTCCAAACCAATAACAGTCAGTCAGAAAACTTGTTTTGATTCTCCTTCATTACAAAACATCTTCATGAAAAAATTATTGTTAAAGAATTGTTTTTGCTATGAATTAATCCGTTTAAAATAGACAAAAGACAATTTGATCTTGAAAATCATTAAGGAAAGGTAAAACATACGTACAGGGATAATATAACCGACTAGCAATGATTACAGTCAAATACAACCTTATACAATAGGGAACAAAAATAAACAAGAAGCACTTGTCTGTACCAGCTTGGATTCCTCGTACGGAAAAATACCGCTGGAAAGATTCCAATGTGTTATAAATAGACGGTTGCTTGATGACTGAACCTAACACCACATCAGAAATCAGAGCTCATTTAGAAGCCAGTTGTTTTCAGGTTCACTGAGCTGCATGCCTGATGAAGTTCATTAGGTTTCATTCATGATGTAGCCTACTCATCCAGACGTTTGGATATTGTTACCAGTGCTATTGTGCCGTGCCCAGCCCCGTCCCCACACACACTTCCCTTTTCTGTGAGTCAAAAGGTTGTGGTCCCCCTACAATGTTGTATCTATCTTGGTTGACTAGCTATGTCTAACACATTTAGCCCTGACATAACTCAGGACCAGATGTTTAGAATTCAAAAGGCAGAGAGCTTTCAAATCCGTTGGACACCCCTTTCCCTTTGTATGATAATGATAGCCATGACATTAAGATCTTTTTTCTGAAGGCCTGGTTATACCACTGGTTTGTGTCAGTGGTGTTCTCTAAAGTCTGTGTTCAGGGACTCTCCTGAGAGAGAGAGAGAGAGAGAGAGAGAGAGAGAGAGGGAGAGAGAGAGAGTGAGAGAGAGAGAGCGAGAGATAGACAGAGAGAGCAAGGGGGACAAAGATTGGAAGAGAGAGAGAGAGGGAGAGAGAGAGAGAGGGAGAGAGAGAGAGAGAGAGAGAGGGGAGGGGAGAGAGAGAGAGAGCAAGGGGGAGTAAGATGGGGAGAGGGAGGGAGGGAGGGAGGGAGGGAGGGAGGGAGGGAGGGAGGGAGGGAGGGAGGGAGGGAGGGAGGGAGGGAGGGAGGGGGAGAGCGGGGGGACGACGACGTTGTCCTCCTCAGGTTTCATAGCTGCAGGCCCAGCTCAACCATAAAGTTAATTGACTTGAGGAAAGCCAATCTTAATTGATTCCAAGCCTCAAAGCTCTTTAGTAAACATTGTGGAGCAATGAAAACGACTTGTTATCCTAATTCATTGGACGCTCTACGCCTCGCGCTCGGCAGAGCCCAGCTGGGACTAGACTCATTATGTACTTGCTTGGTGATCTCTCTTCCTTCAGTCAAATCTCTGCTCTCTAAAGGAGGGGTGCGGTGTGAGAAGATCTTATTGGGATTCAAGCTTTGTAGGTCTCTGCAACAACAACAACAACAACAACAACAACAACAACAACAACAACAACAACAACACAAGGACCTGTTCAGGTTCAGGTTATATCTGAACCAGAATGTGGTTTCACAATCCTACAATGAAAATTACAGATAAATAACTAACTTGTGATATTTCCAACCAAATTTAGTGGCGCATACAAGCTGACAGATACTGCACATGGGACAACTGGGAGTTTTCAGTGTAGGGCACCATAGTGGAACCCCATTGACCTCCAGTATCTTGTTCTGTTGTGATGAACACAGGGCCTGTGTGTAACCTCACCAGCATGTGTGTGTGTGGTGTAGTAGTGTAGCCTAGCTAGCAGAGCAGCAGCCGCTGTGGGGACAGGAAGTTCCTGTGGAGAGACCCCATGCACGGAGGGACGGACAAACAGAAGGACGGAGGCGCTAGTTGGCCCTAATGGTTTCCGGTCTTCCACTATGTTCCTCTGCAGAGGGGTTTCCTCAACCCCCTTTTTCCCGCTGATGTTAACATTTCCAGCTCTCTCTTCCGCTCTCTCTCCGTGTGAATCAGCTCTTCTAGAAACGATTGTTTCCTGGTCATGTGATGTGGTTCCATGGTACTTGTTGCAAACAGCTGGCTCCTGTCCTGCTGCAGGGTCAGGGTAACCCCTCTCTGTCTCTTTCTGTCCCTCGCTGTCAGAGCATGAGTCAGAGTGGTAGGGGCTTCCCTGCTTATCTAGTATAGCTTGGCTTCATTCATTCCCTTTTGCAGCAC
Source organism: Coregonus clupeaformis (assembly GCF_020615455.1). Classification (NCBI taxonomy): domain Eukaryota; kingdom Metazoa; phylum Chordata; class Actinopteri; order Salmoniformes; family Salmonidae; genus Coregonus; species Coregonus clupeaformis. The sequence continues at coordinate 110,418 of NW_025533841.1, read as the reverse complement.
AAAATCCAATATTAACATCTAACACTGAACCGTTTCTCAGTTACAGGTTTATAACCCTCTGAAACTGAACCGTTTCTCAGTTACAGCCCTCTGAAACTGAAAGGTTTCTCAGTTACAGCCCTCTGAAACTGAAAGGTTTCTCAGTTACAGGTTTATAACCCTCTGAAACTGAAAGGTTTCTCAGTTACAGGTTTATAACCCTCTGAAAATGAAAGGTTTCTCAGTTACAGGTTTATAACCTCTGAAACTGAAGGGTTTCTCAGTTACAGGTTTCTTATAACCCTTTGAAACTGAAGGGTTTCTCCCCTCAGTTACAATTTAGCAGACGCTCTTATCCAGAGCGACTTACAGGAGCAATTAGGGTTAAGTGCCTTGCTCAAGGGCACAGCAACAGATATTTCACCTAGTCGGATCAGGCCTTTCAGTTACTGGCCCAACGCTTTTAACCGCCCGGCTACCTGGCGTTTCTCAGTTACATGTTTCTTATAACCCTCTGAAACTGAAGGGTTTCTCAGTTACAGGTTTCTTATAACCCTCTGAAACTGAAGGCTGAAACTGAAGGGTTTCTCAGTTACAGGTTTCTTATAACCCTCTGAAACTGAAGGCTGAAACTGAAGGGTTTCTCAGTTACAGGTTTCTTATAACCCTCTGAAACTGAAGGGTTTCTCAGTTACATATTTCTTATAACCCTCTGAAAATGAAGGGTTTCTCAGTTACATGTTTCCTATACATTGGGTTTTCCCCTATATGTGTATTCATAAACTCATTTTGCTTACTGTGTCTGACGTTGTTTCCATGTTAGGGTATTCCTGATGGTATTTGCTGTAAATATCCCTAAAACAGCTGCATTCTGCCTCCATCTGGCATCTCAGTGACCAGCACTGACCGCCACACAGACACCAAGTGATTCCCCAGACTATTACCACCGCACCACAATGCATTGGCACGTTCAGAACAATCCCAAAACAGACAAATCTAAAAACAGCCTGATCAGGCAATGCCATACAGAAGATACATTTAGCAGAGGCTTACGCCATAGCTGAGGTTTAACTGTGAACACATGCCACAAAGTTGCTGATTTTCTGACGATCTCAACCACATTCAAATGGATGAATCTGTACTATAGAATAAAGTTGACCAACTAAAACGTACTTTAGTTTATTAAGCTTATTTGACAGAGACAATGCACGCTGCTGAACCTTTCTGTAAATGTGCCAGATTTAGCCAGCTGGCTGATGTTCAACTGTATTCCCTAAAAATGCTGAAGTGGTGAGTCTTCCTATCCATGCTCCTCCTCTCCAGCGAGGTGGGGAGTCTTTGATGACAGGTTAAGTCAGGTAAAACAGGCCTGTCTCTCTCAGCACAGCCTTATGTCTCTTTTTACTGGCAGACAGTGATTTCTTCTCCTCCAAGCCAAGGGGATGTAATTCCACCCCTGTCCTCTCCTGTACAAAGAGCCTGTATAGGGGTGTCAGTCAGGCTTACTGATGGCTCCCACATCCAATATTCACCAGGGCTACGTCCCAAATGATGCCCTATTCTCTATATAGAGCACTACTTTGGACCAGAGCCCTATGGGAATACGGTGCCATTTGGTACAGCCCATGTCTTCTTCCAACCAGTGGTAAAACTACACAGGCCTGACTGGACACAGGCTGGCTTAACACAGAGCTGTCTTAACACAATGCTGGCTTAACACAGACTGAAAAGATTTGGCATGGGTCCTCAGATCCTCAAAAGGTTCTACAGCTGCACCATCGAGAGCATCCTGACTGGTTGCATCATTGCCTGGTATGGCAACTGCTCGGCCTCCAACCGCAAGGCACTACAGAGGGTAGTGTGTATGGCCCAGTACATCACTGGGGCCAAGCTTCCTGCCATCCAGGACCTCTATACCAGGCGGTGTCAGAGGAAGGCCCTCAAAATTGTCAAAGACTCCAGCCACCCTAGTCATAGACTGTTCTCTCTGCTACCGCACGGCAAGCGGTACCAGAGCGCCAAGTCTAGGGCCAAGAGGCTTTTAAACAGCTTCTACCCCCAAGCCATAAGACTCCTGAACATCTAATCAAATGGCTGCTACTCTCTGTTTATTATCTATGCACAATGCTACCTTAACACAATGCTGCCTTAACACAATGCTGGCTTAACACAATGCTGCCTTAACACAGAGCTGCATTAACACAATACTGGCTTAAAACAGAGCTGCCTTAACACAGAGCTGCCTTAACACAATGCTGCCTTAACACAGAGCTGCCTTAACACAGAGCTGCCTTAACACAATGCTGGCTTAACACAGAGCTGCCTTAACACAGAGCTGCCTTAACACAATGCTGCCTTAACACAATGCTGCCTTAACACAATGCTGGCTTAACACAGAGCTGCCTTAACACAATGCTGGCTTAACACAGAGCTGCCTTAACACAATGCTGCCTTAACACAATGCTGCCTTAACACAGAGCTGCCTTAACACCGAGCTGCCTTAACACAATGCTGCCTTAACACAGAGCTGCCTTAACACAACGCTGCCTTAACACAGAGCTGCCTTAACACAATGCTGCCTTAACACAATGCTGGCTTAACACAGAGCTGCCTTAACACAGAGCTGCCTTAACACAATGCTGCCTTAACACAGAGCTGCCTTAACACAGAGCTGCCTTAACACAGAGCTGCCTTAACACAATGCTGGCTTAACACAGAGCTGCCTTAACACAATGCTGCCTTAACACAATGCTGCCTTAACACAGAGCTGCCTTAACACAGAGCTGCCTTAACACAATGCTGGCTTAACACAGAGCTGGCTTAACACAATGCTGCCTTAACACAATGCTGGCTTAACACAGAGCTGCCTTAACACAGAGCTGCCTTAACACAGAGCTGCCTTAACACAGAGCTGCCTTAACACAATGCTGGCTTAACACAATGCTGCCTTAACACAACGCTGGCTTAACACAGAGCTGCCTTAACACAGAGCTGCCTTAACACAACGCTGCCTTAACACAACGCTGGCTTAACACAGAGCTGCCTTAACACAGAGCTGCCTTAACACAATGCTGGCTTAACACAACGCTGGCTTAACACAGGACTATAGGTCTGGCTCAACACAGGACAGACTATAGGGCTACCTTCTAGTCCAAGACATCATGTTATTCCACTTCTAGACTGCATGTTTTAAAGATAACAGCACGCACAGAGAGCGAGGGAGAGAACGAGAGAGCGAGGGGGAGAGAGAGAGAGAGGGGGGAGAGAGACAGAGAGAGAGAGAGAGAGCGAGGGGGGGAGAGAGAGAGAGGGGGGAGAGAGACTGAGAGAGAGAGAGAGAGCGAGTGAGGGGGAGAGAGACAGAGAGAGAGAGAGAGTGAGGGGGAGAGAGACAGAGAGAACAATAGGCTATGACTGAAACAAACACAGATTCAGTGAATAAAGCATTGTAATTGTTGCATGGTGTTTCTGACTTCTGATCCCTTAGAGCAGGGATGGGCAACTATGATGGGGGTGGGGGCCACAAAACATCTGAACTCATCATGAGGGGCCGCAGTGGCTCGTGGGTCTGCGCACTCACATCCACCCCTGTGTGTGTGTGTGTGTGTGTGTGTGTGTGTGTGCACGTACGTGTGTGTGTGCGTGCGTACGCGTGTATGTGTGCATGTGCTTGTGTGACTGCATTATGTACAGTATGTGTGATTCAGGTGTCAATTATCAATGAAAGATAGACTGACACAAAGAGAAGAGAGAGAGAGAGAGAGAGAGAGAGAGAGAGAGAGAGAGAGAGAGAGAGAGAGAGAGAGAGAGAGAGAGAGAGAGAGAGAGAGAGAGAGAGAGAGGAAACAACATCAACTCAAGACACAGGTCAGTGGATGGGAGCGCAATGAAGGCGTTCCCCCAAAAAAGCTGATATCACCCCAGGGGTGCGGGACGAGGGTCTATGACATCATGGTGGGGCACACCCAACACCCATCCTGACTATTTCTACAGCACAGAGGTCTGAACTCAAGAGCTCACAGATGTACAAACGTCAACAAGCATTAATGTTAAACTCCCCAACTCCCCAACTAGACACATACATTTACATGTTAGTCATTTAGCAGACGCTCTTATCCAGAGCCACTTACAGTTAGTGAGTGCATACATTTTTTCATACATACGCTTTAGGTCTTCTTTTGGAAAATACTTTTTTTACCTCAGGGAAACTTTTTTAATGTTAATTTAACCCGTAGAGTAAGAAGCTGACTGAAGGATAATTGAACAGTCCTCTGACCCTACACTACCATTACGAACCCTGTTCATCAGCCTGTATAAGCACTTTGAATTCACATGTTTCACGCTGAATTCAATCATAACCCTGTTTTCAAGAAGCTGCGTGACAAGGCTTTCAGTTGCAACAAGGATCGAAACATCTAAACCAAAGGCAGTTATTGTGTGACTTCCCCCTCCTAAAGTGAAAGAAATAAAGGGACTATTTTGGAGCATGAAATGCTAAACCGCTGTAAAAGCAGCCAGGGCCGGGCCGGGGCCATCAGAGATGACCTCATCCCTCTCCCCTGGGCCCCTCTTGACATGCTCTGCTCTGCTGTGGGACAATACACAGTCAACAGCTAAACATGAATCGCCTTGTCAGTAACACACACACACACAGATGCGCACACACACACACACACTTACACACACAGAAAGATACACAATACACACACACAGACACACACACACACACACAGCTCCAGATGTAACAGAACACTGGTGTGACCTCAGAGACTACACAAGGATGCCAATCACTGGGCCACTGCTGAAAAGGACATCCTCATATCACTGTACTGAATATCAGACAGAGAAAAGGCAGAGTAGTTCTCTAGACTAACCACAGAGGATAGATGGAAGCAATAGTCCCAAAAGTGAAACACTTCAAGCTAAAGTAAGCATACTAAAATAGCATATTTGACATGTACTGTATTTGACCCAGGTCTAATGTTAGTTAATGTATTGGTTAATCCAGGCATTGTGGACTGGAGGCCTCACCCTATCTGTCTGTTGGTGGAGGGGGCCTGGGTGATGACAGAGCTGGACTGGGGAGAGGGCAGGGCCTGCTGGATCACTATGCTGTTGTCATGGTTCCCCATCCGAGAGTGATGCTGCTGGTTCTGCAGGTTCTGTAGAGAGATGTTCTGGAGAGAGGGAGGGAGAGAGAGAGAGAGAGAGAGAGAGGGAGTGGGGGAGGAGAGAGAGAGAGAGAGAGAGAGAGAGAGAGAGAGAGAGAGAGAGAGAGAGAGAGAGAGAGAGAGAGAGAGAGAGAGAGAGAGAGAGAGAGAGAGAGAGAGAGAGAGAGAGAGAGAGAGAGAGAGAGAGAGAATTACTTGACACATTGGAAAGAACAAACAAAAAAACAGAGCAAACTAGAATGCTATTTGGCCCTAAACAGAGAGTACACAGTGGCAGAATACTTGACCACTGTGACTGACCCAAACTTAAGGAAAGCTTTGACTATGTACAGACTCAGTGAGCATAGCCTTGCTATTGAGAAAGGCCGCCGTAGGCAGACCTGGCTCTCAAGAGAAGACAGGCTATGTGCACACTGCCCACAAAATGAGGTGGAAACTGAGCTGCACTTCCTAACCTCCTGCCAAATGTATGACCATATTAGAGACACATATTTCCCTCAGATTACAGCGATCCACAAAGAATTAGAAAACAAACCCAATTTTGATAAACTCCCTTATCTACTGGGTGAAAAACCACAGTGTGCCATCACAGCTGCAAGATTTGTGACCTGTTGCCACAAGAAAAGGGCAACCAGTGAAGAACAAACACCATTGTAAATACAACCCATATTTATGTTCATTTATTTTCCCATTTGTACTTTAACTATTTGCACATTGTTACAACACTGTATATATACATAATTTGACATTTGAAATGTCTTTATTCTTTTGAAACTTCTGAGTGTAATGTTTACTGTTAATATTTATTGTTTATTTCACTTTTGTTTACTATCTACTTCACTTGCTTTGGCAATGTTAACACACGTTTCCCATGCCAATAAAGCCCTTAAATTGAATTGAATTGAATTGAGAGAGGACCTAGTCAGAACACATTGTTAACAGCCAACTGCAATAATTAGTCTTTAAGTTCATTTAGTGTAAATGTCAAAGTTTAAATGTCAAAGTTACAAAGCTTCACTGTAACCCCTGTACTGCTCAGTCACTTTCCTCACGAAGAGCCTGAATGTGTCACACCCTGGCTCTGGGACTCTATATGTTGAGCCAGGGTGTGTTCTTTCTGTTGTGTTTATTTATATGTTGGCCAGAGTGACTCCCAATCAGAGGCAACGAGTGTCAGCTGTCGTTGGTTGTCTCTGATTGGGAGCCATATTTAAACTATCTGTTAACCCTTTGTGTTTGTGGGTTCTTGTTCCAGTTGGTTTGGTCATTGTTACCGAGGACGTTACGAGTCGTTTGTTGTTTTGTTGATTGTTGTTTCTATTATCACTAAAGATAATAAAGTTAACCATGTTCGTTCATCACGCTGCGCCTTGGTCTATTCAATACGACGATCGTGACAGAAGAACCCACCATAAAAGGACCAAGCAGCGTGTCCAGGGGCAGATCTTGGACTGGACATGGGAGGAAGCGCCGGGAAAGGAGATGGAGAGGTTGGCGATGGCCCAGGTGGGCAAATCGTGGTCCTGGGAGGACATGCTCGGGGGCAAGGGACCTTGGGCTAGGATTAAGGCCCTGGCGAGAGAGGAGCAGCGGCGTCAGCAGTGTCATCGTCGGACGGACGAGAGGCAACCCCAAAAAATTTTTTGGGGGGGGCACACGGCATGGGCGGCTGGGCAGCAGGAGGCTGCCACAGGGCGATTTGGAGAGGAGGCCACCGGGTTAGAGGGGCCAGAAGGCAGGTTGGCGGAGCCTGGATGGAGAGCGGAACCAACTTCCCGTACTCAGGCATGGCAGCATGGGACGGGGCAGGTTCCGCGGTATGCGGAGCGGCGTACTGTGCCACGAGTGGTCCGGGCATAGTCCTGTACGTCCTGTGCGAGCACCCCGCACGTGTCGTGCGAAGGGGGTATGCAGCCAGGACGGAGTGTGCCGGCTCAACGCTCGTGGTCTCCAATGCCTCTCCGCGGTCCCGGATATCCTGCTCCAGTGTCATGTGCTGTTATGCCAGTACGGGTACACAGCCCTGTACGTCCTGTGCGGATGCCTCACACAGAGTGTGTGAGGGTAGGCATTCAGCCAGGACGGGTTGTGGCCGCTCTTCACTCCAGGTCTCCTATCCGTCTCCACAGCCCGGTTCGGCCTGTCCCTGCTCCACGCACCAAGCCTACGGTGTGCGTCGCCAGCCCGGTCCGGCCTGTCCCTGCTCCACGCACCAAGCCTACGGTGTGCGTCGCCAGCCCAGTCCGGCCTGTCCCTGCTCCACGCACCAAGCCTACGGGGTGCGTCGCCAGCCCGGTCCGGCCTGTCCCTGCTCCTCGCACCAAGCCTACGGTGTGCGTCGCCAGCCCAGTCCGGCCTGTCCCTGCTCCACGCACCAAGCCTACGGTGTGCGTCGCCAGCCCGGTCCGGCCTGTCCCTACCCACGCACCAAGCCAGGGGTGCGAGTCGTCAGCCCGGTCCGGCCTGTTCCTACTCCACGCACCAAGCCAGGGGTGCGCATCGTCAGCCCGGTCCGGCCCGTTCCGGCTCCACGCACCAAGCCAGGGGTGCGCGTCGCCAGCCCGGCCCGGCCTGTTCCTACTACTCGCACTAAGCCAGGGGTGCGAGTCGTCAGCCTGGTAAGGCCCGTTCCTCCTCCACGCACCAAGCCAGGGGTGCGCGTCGTCAGCCTGGTAAGGCCCGTTCCTCCTCCACGCACCAAGCCAGGGGTGCGCGTCGTCAGTCCAGCACAACCCGTGCCTGGGTCACCGGTGCCTGGTAAGGTACCGGTCCACTGCTCCACTACGGAGCTGAAGCTAACCACTCCTGCTGCGTCCAGTTCCGCTCCAGCCAGCGGGGCCAGACTGGACCAGGGGCGCTATGGGGGGTTTATTGGAGGGTGGTGGGCAAGGCCGAGCCAGAACCGCCGCCGAGGAGGAATGCCCACCCAGCCCTCCCCTGTTTTGTTCAAGTTGAGGCGCGGTCGCAGTCCGCGCCTTTAGGGGTACTGTCACACCCTGGCTCTGGGACTCTATATGTTGAGCCAGGGTGTGTTCTTTCTGTTGTGTTTATTTCTATGTTGGCAGAGTGACTCCCAATCAGAGGCAACGAGTGTCAGCTGTCGTTGGTTGTCTCTGATTGGGAGCCATATTTAAACTATCTGTTTTCCCTTTGTGTTTGTGGGTTCTTGTTCCAGTTGGTTTGGTCATTGTTACCGAGGACGTTACGAGTCGTTTGTTGTTTTGTTGATTGTTGTTTCTATTATCACTAAAGATAATAAAGTTAACCATGTTCGTTCATCACGCTGCGCCTTGGTCTATTCAATACGACGATCGTGACAGAATGCAGCAATCAGCAATTGAAACAATATCAAAGTGTTCTCCCTATCTCTGTTTTGGTAAAAAGCTGAGGGTGGATGGGACGGGAGAAATGTAACCACTCTCAAATGCATAGACAGAGCTATGGATGCAAGGGTTATTAAGGTCAGGTTTTCAGACTGCTGATGTAGCAACTTCTACACTCTTAGAAAAAAGGGTTCCAAAAGGGTTCTGCGGCTGTCCCCGGTCTTCCAAGATGGCGAAGTAGTGCAGTCCTGTTTCTGTCGTGTGTCTGTAAATAGCCTGTAAATACCTTGTTTTTTGTATTTTTCGTACCTATTTCCCTATCAGACTTTTCATCCTTCTACAAAATATACTTTCCTGCAACCCGCCTCACTCAATGTGGAACGGATTCTATTATTGACTTACCTTTTATCTAGAATCTCCAGTGAAACTAGCTAGCCAGCTAGCCAGCTAACTAGCTACTTGCTATTAGCCATAGCTAGCGGTGTTTCACCCAGAACATTGGATTTTTTTCTGCGGGATTAATTTTAATCACTGGACATTGATCACCGGATATTCGGCCAGTCTGCACAGCGCGTTATCGACCCAGAACATATCAGTTTTTCCGCCGGAATCATTTAATCACTGGACCTTTAACTCCGGATTCGTCGCTACCAGCTAGCTACAACAAAACGGACGCTGTGGTCTGGCTAATTATCCTGAGCTAGGCCCATCTCCCGGCTATCTACCTCTCTGTCAACCGGACGGGACCACCTAGTGTTGACACGGAGCCCCGCCGATCCTACACGACTGGTCTGCCGACGAAATCGTCTGATGTGGTTACGACGTTAACCACGAAGATTCCATCCATCTGCTAGCCCTGGCCCGCTAGCCGTGGCCTCTTACTCACTAGTACTTCACCACCGGACCTTATGATAACTCAGCTATACAGCTGATATCTGCTGGACTGTTCCTTTTACGGTACTACATCCTGTTTATGTTTAGCCTCAGCCCAAACATGGTTAGTTTATTGTTGTTTCGGTTATTTCTAATTGTACTATATCACTGTAGACCCCCAGCCTAGCTAAACCTGCCTTAGATAGCTCCTTTGCACCTCCCCCCAATACACGCGGAGACCGACTCAATTGATGCCTCCAGCGATGCTATCTCTTTCATCGTTACCCAACGCTTAGGTTTACCTCCACTTTACTCATATCCTTCCATATCCTTGTCTGTACATAATGCCCTGAATCTTTTCTATAACACCCGGAAATCTGCCCCCTTTATTCTATGTACCCAACGCACTAGAAGACCAGTTCTTAAAGCCTTTAGCCGTATCCTTATTCTAGTCCTCCTCTGTTCCTCTGGTGATGTAGAGGCTAACCCAGGCCCTGCAGCCCTCAGTATCACTCCTACTCCCCAGGCGCTATCATTTGATGACTTCTGTAATCGCAAAAGTCTTGGTTTCTTGCACATAAATATCAGAAGTCTACTTCCTAAGTTTGAGTTATTCACTGCGTTAGCACACTCTGCCAACCCTGATGTTCTAGCAGTGTCTGAATCCTGGCTCAGGAAGGCCACCAAAAATTCTGAAATTTCCATCCCCAACTATAACATTTTCCGTCTAGATAGAACTGCCAAAGGGGGGTGGAGTTGCAATCTACTGTAGAGATAGCCTGCAGAGCTCTATCATACTATCCAGGTCTGTGCCCAAACAGTTTGAGCTTCTACTTCTAAAAATCCACCTTTCCAGAAATAAGTCTCTCACTGTTGCCGCTTGCTACAGACCCCCCTCAGCCCCCAGCTGTGCCCTGGACACCATATGTGAATTGATTGCCCCCCATTTATCCTCAGAGTTTGTACTGCTTGGTGACCTAAATTGGGATATGCTTAATACCCCAGCCATCCTACAATCCAAGCTAGATGCCCTCAACCTCACGCAAATTATCAACGAACCTACCAGGTACAACCCTAAATCCGTAAACATGGGTACCCTCATAGATATCATCCTGACTAACATACCCTCTAAATACACCTCAGCTGTCTTCAACCAGGATCTCAGCGATCACTGCCTTATTGCCTGCGTCCAGTAACGGGTCCGCGGTCAAACGACCACCCTCATCACTGTCAAACGCTCCCTAAAACACTTTAGCGAGTAGGCCTTCCTAATTGACCTGGCCCAGGTATCCTGGATGGATATAGATCTCATTCCGTCAGTAGAGGATGCCTGGTTGTTCCTTAAAAGTAATTTCCTCTCAATCTTAAATAAACATGCCCCATTCAAAAATACAGAACTAAGAACCGATATAGCCCCTGGTTCTCCTCAGACTTGACTGCCCTTGACCAGCACAAAAACATCCTGTGGCGTACAGCATTAGCATCAAATAGCCCCGCGATATGCAACTTTTCAGGGAAGTTAGGAACCAATATACACAAGCAGTCAGGAAAGCAAAGGCTAACTTTTTCAAACAGAAATTTGCATCCTGTAGCACTAACTCCAAAAAGTTTTGGGACACTGTAAAGTCCATGGAGAATAAGAGCACTTCCTCCCAGCTGCCCACTGCACTGAGGCTAGGAAACACTATCACCACCGATAAATCTACAATAATCGAGAATTTCAACAAGCATTTTGCTACAGCTGGCCATGCTTTCCATCTGGCTACCACTAACCCGGCCACCAACTCTGCACCCTCTGCTGCAACTTGCCCATGCCCCCCGCTTCTCCTTCACACAAATTCAGACAGCTGATGTTTTGAAAGCGCTGCAAAATCTGGACCCCTACAAATCAGCTGGGCTAGACAATCTGGACCCTTTCTTTCTAAAACTAGCCGCTGAAATTGTCGCTACCCCTATTACTAGTCTGTTCAACCTCTCTTTCATAACGTCTGAGATCCCCAGAGATTGAAAGCTGCCGCGGTCATCCCCCTCTTCAAAGGGGGGTGACACTCTAGATCCAAACTGCTACAGACCTATATCCATCCTGCCCTGCCTTTCGAAAGTATTCGAAAGCCAAGTTAACAAACAGATCATCGACCATTTCGAATACCACCGTACCTTCTCCGCTATGCAATCCGGTTTCCGAGCTGGTCACGGGTGCACTTCAGCCACGCTCAAGGTCCTAAACGATATTATAACCGCGATTGATAATAGACAGTACTGTGCAGCCGTCTTCATCGACCTGGCCAAGGCTTTCGACTCTGTCAACCACCGCATTCTTATTGGCAGACTAAATAGCCTTGGTTTCTCAAATGACTGCCTCGCCTGGTTCACCAACTACTTCTCAGATAGAGTTCAGTGTGTCAAATCGGAGGGCCTGTTGTCTGGACCTATGGCAGTCTCTATGGGGGTGCCACAGGGTTCAATTCTTGGGCCGACACTTTTCTCCGTGTATATCAATGATGTCGCTCTTGCTGCTGGTGACTCTCAGATCCACCTCTACGCAGACGACACCATTTTGTATACATCTGGCCCTTCATTGGACACTGTGTTAACAAACCTCCAAACGAGCTTCAATGCCATACAACAATCCTTCAGTAGCCTCCAACTGCTCTTAAACACTAGTAAAACTAAATGCATGCTTTTCAATCGAACGCTGCTGGCACCCGCCCACCCGACTAGAATCACCACTCTCGACGGGTCTGACCTAGAGTATGTGGACAACTACAAATACCTAGGTGTCTGGTTAGACTGTAAACTCAACTTCCAGACTCACATAAAGAATCTCCAATCCAAAGTTAAATCTAGAATCGGCTTCCTATTTCGCAATAAAGCCTCCTTCACTCATGCTGCCAAACATGCCCTCGTAAAACGGACTATCCTACCGATCCTTGACTTCGCGATGTAATTTACAAAATAGCCTCCAACACTCTACTCAGCAAATTGGATGTAGTCTATCACAGTGCCATCCGTTTTGTCTCCAAAGCCCCATACACTACCCACCACTGTGACCTGTACGCTCTTGTTGGCTGGTCCTCACTACATGTTCGTCGTCAAACCCACTGGCTCCAGGCCATCTATAAATCACTGCTAGGCAAATCCCCGCCTTATCTTAGCTCATTGGTCACCATAGCAGCACCCACCCGTAGTCTGCGCTCCAGCAGGTATATCTCACTGGTCATTCCCAAAGCCAACACCTCCTTTGGCCGCCATTCCTTCCAGTTCTCTGCTGCCAATGACTGGAACGAATTGCAAAAATCTCTGAAGCTGGAGACTCTTATCTCCCTCAATAACTTTAAGCATCAGTTGTCAGAGCACCTTACCGATCACTGCACCTGTACACAGCCCATCCGAAATTAGCCCACCCAACTACCTCATCCCTATATTGTTATTTATTTTGCTCTTTTGCACCCCAGTATCTCTATTTGCACATAATCTCTTGCACATCTAGCATTCCAGTGTTAATACTATTGTAATTATTCTGCACTATAGCCTATTTATTGCCTTACCTCCATAACTTGCTACATTTGCACACACTGTATATATATTTTCTGTTGTATTTCTGACTTTATGTTTTTTTTTTTACCCCATATGTAACTCTGTGTTGTTTTTATTGCACTACTTTGCTTTATCTTGGCCAGGTCGCAGTTGTAAATGAGAACCTGTTCTCAACTGGCTTACCTGGTTAAATAAAGGTGAAATAAAAATAAAAAAAATAACCCTTTTTGGTTCCAGCTAGAACCCTTTATGGTTCCAGGTAGAACTCTTTTGGGTTCCACGTAGAACCCTCTGTGGAAAGTGTTCTACCTGGAACCAAAAGGGTTCTACCTGGAACCAAAAGGGGTTCTTCAAAGGGTTCTCCTATGGGGACAGCCGAATAACCCTTTTTTGGTTTTAGATAGCACCTTTTTTTTCTTAGAGTGTACTGTTGTGAGCTATGCTCTCTTGAACTTAAACCAACCTTTCTCCTCTCTCTCCCCTGATATGCTGCTATGCTGTGTACTCCACAGTCCTGCCGAGACTCGCCTCCCAGTCGTGCTGACTGAGCACAGCTCCTCAACCATAAACACCACACCGCCAGACTTGGGGGACTGGGGAGACGTGGCCTGGGTGCCCTGACTGACACAGAAAGCCTCCAGAGCCAAACCCAGACCCTGACGTCAGCAGAGCTACAGCCTACAGCATGTATCCCCATCTCCCCCAGACCAGACACCGGATCAGCAGTCTGAGACAGAGAGATACAGTGTAGCTGTGTTGTGACATAGTGTCACAGGTAAAGAGTTCTTAACATTGACCCATAATACATTAACAACTACCTTGGAGTCCAATCGGACCTCACTGTTCTGAGACTGTGGTGAGTGGTGACTGCTGGTGAGCCACACATGTCGCAGACACATGACGAGTGTGCAGGTCTGGCTGTCTGTCTGTCAGGCGTACAGCCTGGTCTCGCTGTCTCAAGCTGCTGTCTGTCTGCGGCTGTCTGTCTGAGTCTGGACCAGGAGGAAACGTGAATCCCTCTATCTGTGTTTCTGAGAGATGAAGTGAGCTGTTTACAGTACAGCAGCTGCCTGGGGGAATCTGATATCCTGCTCCCTCCTCACCTCTCCTGTAGCAGTCACAGCCCTTCACCTCTCTGCCTGCCTGTCTGTCTGTCTGTCTGTCTGTCTGTCTGTCTGTCTGTCTGTCTGTCTGTCTGTCTGTCTGTCTGTCTGTCTGCCTGCCTGCCTGCCTGCCTGCCTGCCTGTCTGTCTGTCTGTCTGCCTGTCTGTCTGTCTGTCTGTCTGTCTGCCTGTCTGTCTGTCTGTCTGTCTGTCTGTCTGCCTGTCTGCCTGTCTGTCTGTCTGTCTGTCTGTCTGTCTGTCTGTCTGTCTGTCTGCCTGTCTGTCTGTCTGTCTGTCTGCCTGTCTGCCTGTCTATCTGCCTGTCTGTCTGTCTATCTGCCTGTCGGGGCTCTTGCTGCAACACAGTGGTTGAATCCCGACATGTGAGTGGGAATAGGGGTGGGTAGAGTCTACCTGTTGTGAGTGTGTGAGCTAGCAAGCACAGTGTATCCCCTGATGGGAGTTTGTTACAATTGGTTAGGAGATGACTTGCGTGAATGTGCGTGTGCATGCTTGTGCCTGCTATGAGTGTTTCAGGAAGTAGTTACCTGCCTGGAGTGTGTGTGTGGAGGCTGGGGGATTGAAGAATGATGACAGTGTGTGCACAGTTACCTGCCTGGAATGTGTGTGTGGTGGCTGGGGGATTGAATGATGACAGTGTGTGTACAGATACCTGCCTGGAATGTGTGTGTGGTGGCTGGGGGATTGAAGAATGATGACAGTGCAAGATAAAGGGGGACTACCCATAACACACCTGTCTGCCTGCAGCTGTGGGTTGACCCGGGGTTCCCCTGGCCTTATCTTACTGTACTCTGGGGTTCCCCTGGCCTTATCTTACTGTACTCCAGAGATACACACAGGTGAAGGCCCTGTGCACAGCAGTGTGTCTAATTCAGCTGATGGTTCTGGCAGGAAAACTGAGCATCCAAAACACATATACAGTGTCTTCGGAAAGTATTCAGACCCCTTAACTTTTTCCACATTTTGTTACGTTATAGCCTTATTCTAAAATTGATTAAATCGTTTTTTCCCTCATCAATGTACACACAATACCCCACAATGACAAAGCAAAAACAGGTTTTCAGACATTTTTGCACATTTATAAAAATAAAAATAAATGAAATATCACATTTACATAAGTATTCAGACCCTTTACTAAGTACTTTGTTGAAGCACCTTTGACAGCGAATACAGCATTGAGTCTTCTTGGGTATGACACTACAAGCTTGGCACACCTGTATTTGGGGAGTATCTCCCATTCTTCTCTGCAGATCCTCTCAAGCTCTGTCAGGTTGGATGGGGAGCGTTGCTGCACAGCTATTTTCAGGTCTCTCCAGAGATGTTCGATCGGGTTCAAGTCCCAGCTCTGGCTAGGCCACTCAAGGACATTCAGAGACTTGTCCCGAAGCCACTCCTGCGTTGTCTTGGCTGTGTGCCATGGGGCGGCGCACAATCGGCCCAGTGTCGTCCAGGGTAGGGGGGGGAATGGCCGGCAGGGATGTAGCTCAGTTGGAAAAGCATGGCGTTTGCAACGCCAGGGTTGTGGGTTTGATTCCCACGGGGGGCCAGTATGAAAAATAAAAAAATAATGTATGCACTCACTAACTGTACGTCGCTCTAGATAAGAGCGTCTGCTAAATGACTAAAATGTAAATGTAAATGTTGTCCTGTTGGAAGGTGAACCTTCGCCCCAGTCTGAGGTCCTGAGCACTCTGGAGCAGGTTTTCATCAAGAGTCTCTCTGTACTTTGCTCCGTTCATCTTTGCCTCGATCGTGACTAGTCTCCCAGTCCCTGCCGCTGAAAAACATCCTCACAGCATGATGCTGCCATCACCATGCTTCACTGTAGGGATGGTGCCAGGTTTACTCCAGATGTGACGCTTGGCATTCAGGCCAAAGAGTTCAATCTTGGTTTCATCAGACCAGAGAATCTTGTTTCTCATGGTCTGAGAGTCTTTAGGTGCCTTTTGCCAAACTCCAAGCGGGCGTGTCATGTGCTTCCGTCTAGCCACTCTACCATAAAGGCCTGATTGGTGGAGTGCTGCAGAGATGGTTGTCCTTCTGGAAGGTTCTCACATCTCCACAGAGGAACCCATTAGGTTCTTCTCCTTCTCCCCCGATTGCTCAGTTTGGCCGGGCGGCCAGCTCTAGGAAGCGTCTTGGTGGTTCCAAACTTCTTCCATTTAAGAATGATGGAGAGCACTGTGTTCTTGGGGACCTTCCCCAGATCTGTGCCTCGACACAATCCTGTCTCGGAGCTCTACGGACAATTCTGTCAGCCGAGGCTGCCTCCCCTCCTTGTTCGGGCAGGTTTCGGCGTTCGTCGTCACCAGCTTACTAGCTGCTGCCGATCCATTTATCATCACTCCACTTATCTTGTCTAATTAATCACACACACCTGGTCCTTATCCCAAATTAGTCATTGTATAAGTGTTCCCTCTGCTTCCTTGTCTGTGTGGGTGATTGTTTGTAGTGAGCTGTTTGTAGCTCGGTTGAGCTACCCTTACCTTGTTGTTGCCAGGGTAGATATTTCCCCTGTGCCTGAGTTTTGTTGTCGCATGTTTGCGCAACTGTTTATCGACGGAATAAACTCTTTGGATGCGTATTACTCTCCTGCGCCTGACTCCTTCTATCACACGCATCACAAATTCCTTCGACCTCATGGCTTGGTTTTTGCTCTGACATGCACCGTCAACTGTGGGACCTTAGATAGACAGGTGTGTGCCTTTCCAAATCATGTCTAATCATTTGAATTTACCACAGGTGGACTCCAATCAAGTTGTAGAAACATCTCAAGGATGATCAACGGAAACAGGATGCACCTGAGCTCAATTTCGAGTCTCATAGCAAAGGGTCTGAATACTTATGTAAATAAGGTATTTCTGTTTTCAGTTTTTAATACATTTGCAAAAATGTCTAAAAACTTGTTTTCGCTTTGTCATTATGGGGTATTGTGTGTAGATTGCTGAGAAAAAAATAAGATTTAATCCATTTTAGAATAAGGCTGTTACTGTTAAATGTGGAAAAAGTCAAGGAGTCTGAATACTTTCCGAAGGCACTGTAAATACCTCACACCTAAAACAACGTAAAACAACGACCGACCTTGATTCAATAATTGTGCAGAATACTGTATAAAAAGTGAACCAACGAGGCATTCAATAAGCAGGTTTGTATTTCTTACTCTCATCTTCTCTACCTGAAGAGAAAAACCCTCACACTTGGAAAGACAATGGCCAACCTTCATTTAAATAATTGTCATTGTGCAGAATAGTGTATAGAAATGGAAGGTGGGCTTCATCAGGTTAGTCTTACTGTCATCTTGTCTACCTGATAATCAGGTTAGTTGTATTACTGTTATATTGTCTACCTGATAATCAGGTTAGTTGTCTTACTGTCATCGTGTCTACCTGATTTTTATTTATTTTATTTTATTTAACCTCTATTTAACCAGGTAAGTCAGTTGAGAACAAGTTCTCATTTACAACTGCGACCTGGCCAAGATAAAGCAAAGCAGTGCGATAAAAACAACAACAACACAGTTACATATGGGATAAACAAAACGTACAGTCAATAACACAATAGAAAATATATATACAGTGTGTGCAAATGTAGCAAGTTATGGAGGTAAGGCAATAAATAGGCCATAGTGCAAAACAATTACAATTTAGTATTAACACTGGAGTGATAGATGTGCAGAAGATGATGTGCAAATAGAGATACTGGGGTGCAAATTAGCAAAATAAATAACAATATGGGAATGAGGTAGTTGGGTGGGCTAATTTCAGATGGGCTATGTACAGATGCAGTGATCGGTAAGCTGCTCTGACAACTGATGCTTAAAGTTAGTGAGGGAGATAAGTGTCTCCAGCTTCAGAGATGTTTGCAGTTCGTTCCAGTCATTGGCAGCAGAGAACTGGAAGGAATGGCGGCCAAAGGAGGTGTTGGCTTTGGGGATGACCAGTGAGATATACCTGCTGGAACGCATACTACGGGTGGGTGTTGCTATGGTGACCAATGAGCTAAGATAAGGCGGGGATTTGCCTAGCAGTGATTTATAGATGACCTGGAGCCAGTGGGTTTGGCGACGAATATGTAGTGAGGGCCAGCCAACGAGAGCGTACAGGTCACAATGGTGGGTAGTATATGGGGCTTTGGTGACAAAACGAATGGCACTTTGATAGACTACATCCAATTTGCTGAGTAGAGTGTTGGAGGCTATTTTGTAAATTACATCGCCGAAGTCAAGGATCGGTAGGATAGTCAGTTTTACGAGGGCATGTTTGGCAGCATGAGTGAAGGAGGCTTTGTTGCGAAATAGGAAGCTGATTCTAGATTTACCTTTGGATTGGAGATTCTTAATGTGAGTCTGGAAGGAGAGTTTACAGTCTAACCAGACACCTAGGTATTTGTAGTTGTCCACATATTCTAAGTCAGACCCACCGAGAGTAGTGATTCTAGTCGGGCGGGCGGGTGCAAGCAGCGTTCGATTGAAGAGCATGCATTTAGTTTTACTAGCGTTTAAGAGCAGTTGGAGGCTACGGAAGGACTTTACAGTGTCCCAAAACTTTTTGGAGATAGTTCAAAAAGATAATCAGGGTAGTTGTTTTACTGTCATCGTGTCTACCTGATAATCAGGTTAGTTGTCTTACTGTCATCGTGTCTACCTGATAATCAGGTTAGTTGTCTTACTGTCATCGTGTCTACCTGATAATCAGGTTAGTTGTCTTACTGTCATCGTGTCTACCTGATAATCAGGTTAGTTGTTTTACTGTCATCGTGTCTACCTGATAATCAGGTTAGTTGTCTTATTGTCATCTTGTCTACCTGATAATCAGGTTAGTTGTCTTATTGTCATCTTGTCTACCTGTTTGTTGTCCTCTTCCTCCTGGGCCTTCCTGAACTCCTGTTCTATAGAACAGTCCAGCTCGCTGAACAGACCCACCTCCTCACAGTTCTTCAGGAAGCGCGTCGGGGTTGGCGTCTGGTCTGGAACACAGGAGACACCATAGAATTACATATACAACTCACTAGAACGGATATTAGCATCCTAGCAGGTAGCAAATTGACAAAAAAATTGTCTATCTTGGTCAGGAAAGCATTCATTCTAGAAACAGAAAAAAAAAAGTTAAATAGTGTATAAAACAATACATTTGTATATATATCTGCACTGCATGTTTGTTAACTAGCCGTGAGAGGGACACACACAACATTTTCAACTCTAATAATGTTAGCTAAAAATGACTTGTTTTTGTCCGTTGCCTGAACTGTTAAGTTGTGATAGTTTGTCGATAAAGAAGAACAGCTGATGAATACGAAGTGGACAGAGGCAGAGAATACGCCAAGCTAATGATCGTTCCAAATGGTTAGCAAAGCCACTCTCCTTTTACATTAGACACAGATACCACTCTCAATAGCAACATTTCAGTTAACAATGTCCAGACCTCACCTACAGAGAGGGGGGGCCCATTTGTTCCCTTTAGTCAGGCAGTGTTACTCCACTCAGCATCAGGGGGCAGAGAGACCAGAGAGACTGGATCATGTTTCAGACAGTCCAAGGTGATTTTAGGATCAAGTCCTTTTCAAAGGCTAAAAGTATACTCCACCACGGCCTGTTTATCCATTCTGGCTAGACTGGGGATTGACGACCAAAATACAGTTTGACCAAAACAGTCTGGCTTTCCCAATAGGGAGGATGAGAGCTTAACTCTTCCATTAAAACGTTTTTAAAAACTGGAGCGCCAGCGGTGTCCATTTCCAGAGAAGTATGATGACGTGACAACTCACCGCGGATGTTAGGAGAAACAGGCCAAACCTTGGTAAAATGAGGTAAGCTTTGGTGTTACATATCAAAAAGGGGAAAGGGTCTGGGGCAGTTTAAATCTCTCTGGGTGACATGTTGAAGTTGTGTTAACCCTAAACAGGAGAGTCAGACAGACAGGTGACTTATGATCGTCGACCCTCTTTCAGTAAGAGAAATGGACAGAGCAGTAAGAGAGAGAGAGTGGGGAATGAGGACACTGACTCAGCCGGGACAGAAACCTGATTCTCCTGGTCGCTCAGTGTAAATAATAAAGAAGACAATCTCAGTCAGCATCACCCTAACACACACACACACACACACACACACACACACACACACACACACACACACACACACATACATACACACAGTGCCTTCAGAAAGTATTCACACCCCTTGACTTTTTCCACATTTTGTTGTGTTACAGCCTGAATTTAAAATTGATTAAAATTTGGTTTTTTTGTCACTGGCCTACACAAAGTGGAATCATGTTTTTCAAAATGTTTACAAATTAATTAAAAATGAAAAGCTGTAATGTCTTGAGTCAATAAGTATTCACCCCCTTTGTTATGGCAAGCTTAAATAAGTTCAGGAGTAAATGGACTCACTCTGGACTCACTATGTGTGCAATAATAGTGTTTAACATGATTTTGAATGACTCCCTAATCTCTGTACTCCACACATACAATTATCTGTAAGGTCTCTCAGTTGAGCAGTGCATTTCAAACACAGATTCAACCACAAAGACCAGGGAGGTTTTCCAATAACTCGCAAAGAACGGCACCTATTGGTAGATGGGTAAAAGAAAAGAGCAGACATTGAACATCCCTTTCAGCATGATGTAAGTTATTAATTTTTTTGCAAGAATCCTTGGCAAGACTTGAAAGGGGTTGTCTAGCAATGATCAACAACCAATTTGACAGAGCTTGAATAATTTTGAAAAGAATAATGGGCAAATATTGTACAATCCAGGTGTGCAAAGCTCTTAGTGACTTACCCAGAAAGACTCACAGCTGTAATCGCTGCCAAAGGTGATTCTAACATGTATTGACTCAGGGCTGTGAATACTTATGTAAATGTGATATTTCTGTATTTAATTTTCAATACATTTGCAAAAATTCCTAAAAACATGTTTTCACTTTGTCATTATGGGGTATTGTGTGTAGATGGGTGAGAAAATGTTTTTTTATGTAATCAATTTTGAATTCAGGCTGTAGCACAACAACATGTGGAATAAGTGAAGGGGTGTGTATACTTTCTGAAGGCACTGTACATACATACATTTAGTATCCTAATTTGAGCCAATTTGCAACACTCTTTGAAGAATAACTATTTTTGGTTCCAGGTAGAACCCTTTCCACAGACGGTTCTACATGGAACCCAAAAGGGTTCTACGTGGCCCCAAAAAGGGTTCTCCCTGGAACCAAAAAGGGATCTCCTATGGGGACAGCTGAAGAACCCTTTTGGACCCATTTTTTCTAAGAGTGTACAGCAGGAAAATAATCCTGCAGCAACAGGAAAGTACAGTTATTATGTGGATTATAATTAATGGACATTTTTGTAGGGGTTGATATAGTAGAACTTCAGAAGACTTTTTAAACCTCAAATACACTTTTAAATACATCTATATATACACACACACATACACACACATACACACACACACACACACACACACACACACACACACACACACACACACACACACACACACACACACACACACACACACACCAGTCTTCTGTTGCATCAGCAGGGCTCTGTCTAGGCACTAAAGATCTGGAAGTATGATTTTGCCTTGGGATTGACACTTACAGGTGCTGTACACAGACAGTATAAATCAGGTCTTCCTTTGAACTGTGGGTCAATATGTCATCCCCAACCACACCACATCTCCTCCTCTCTGTATGGTGGGGCAGGGTGGGGGAACCCCCCTCCACCACCCCTCCACCCATTCATCCCCTCCCCACTGTCACAGCAAGACTAATGAGATCTGTGATGATGACAGGAAACCAGCGGCACAACTCAGCAAGGAAGAGAAATGTTGTCTATGACAAAACATGTATCTTAATTTGGAAAAAGGAAAAATATGAATTTCTCCGGCGATACATCAATGTCTCATTGTCCTGCTGAGCACTGCAGAACGACAAGGTATGGGTTACAGATTAGACTCAATACACAACGAAGCTTTCACCATTGGGAAATGAGGAGAGCCACAACAGAGTCGAGGTACAGTATAGCAGTCAACCACAAACTCTCCTGAACACAACGCACAGCACAGTTGGCCTGAATTCAGTCATTCATTAAGTGAATTTCATTGAATTGACTGAATCAAAAACGGAATCAACCCCAACCCTGGTGTAGGCTACACAGTTCTGTTTATAGCCTGACTTACTATATGCCTGGCGGGGACAGTTGCTACTTCCTGAGAGAGAAATACAACACTCATCTATTCCAGAACACCACGATGGGACTAGACTATATAGAGGCTGTGTCCCAAATGGCATCCTATTATGGGCCCTGGTCAAATGTAGTGCACTACATAGGGAATAGGGTGCCAGTTGGGATGCACACTAGAGAGTGATGTTACAGCATGGGATGTCTGAAGCCGTTTGTCACCTGATAACATGTTGTCGATCTTTATGGAGGGAAACTTCAGGGTCATCTCATGCTTGTGCCGGTGAATCATCAGGTGGTCCTCTGTGGGGAATCGCTGTTGGGACAGAATTATTAGATTCATTTTGGGGTAAAGAAAACTGTACTGTTAAAAAAAAGAGGATAACACAGGAAACAATAAATATAGTTCTTTTCCAATGTGGTCCTCCTCGATAAAGAACACAACCACTCAGTTCTCTACGCACAGAGTCTCAAGCCTGGAATCCAGTGATATTCAGTTATATTTTGTATGATATTCACTAGTGTGAATTCCAGGTTAAAAAGGCATGCACAGAGACAGTTAAAGGAATACTGCACTCCAGAAACAAATTCCTGTGAATTTTGTGGTTGTCTATGATCATTGAGTAAGTACAAATGTGTTGTTTTGCGGTAATCTATCTTCTTAATGTCTCCAGCATGTGGACAAAATACCTGGGAGTTTAACACTGAACATACAGTGTCGACACTCACCTGAGAACAGCCAGGGGCACTGCACACAAACTGCCTTTCCTGCTCAGAGTTCATCACTCTCACCAACTCCTCATAAGACTACAAACAGAGAGAGAGAGAGAGAGAGAAAGAGAGTGAAAGAGAGAGAGAGAGAGAGAGAGAGAGAGAGAGAGAGAGAGAGAGAGAGAGAGAGAGAGAGAGAAAAGAGGAGAGTTTAGCTCCCAGCACACATGAAGACGTAGACATCCCTTTCTTTCATTGTGTCATTCTAGATTACTCTATTGATGTTGTGCCTGAAAATAGCAGACTTCGTAGTTATTTTCAGTCGTAAACATACAAAATATAGTATTCCATTCCCTCATGGCAGTAGCCTACAGACAGGTGTTCATTAGTTCATACAGAGAGCGACAGGACATGACATCAAGAAAAAAGATGTTACAGCTTAAAGGCAGGGCCCGGCCTGGTCTCTATGACCGGGGTTGCGTCTCAAATGGCACCCTATTCCCTATAGGGCCCTGGGCTCTAGTCAAAAGTAGTGTACTATATAGGGAATAGGGTGCCATTTGGGATGGCGCCTGGGTGGGGGGAATGGGGGGGGTTGATTACGTGTGGTAGTATAGTAGGAGCAGATTAGACTAGAGTTTACAACACATATAATAGTAGGAGCAGATTAGACTAGAGTTTACAACACATATAATAGTAGGAGCAGATTAGACTAGAGTTTACAACACATATAATAGTAGGAGCAGATTAGACTAGAGTCTACAACACATATAATAGTAGGAGCAGATTAGACTAGAGTTTACAACACATATAATAGTAGGAGCAGATTAGACTAGAGTTTACAACACATATAATAGTAGGAGCAGATTAGACTAGAGTTTACAACACATATAATAGTAGGAGCAGATTAGACTAGAGTTTACAACACATATAATAGTAGGAGCAGATTAGACTAGAGTTTACAACACATATAATAGTAGGAGCAGATTAGACTAGAGTTTACAACACATATAATAGTAGGAGCAGATTAGACTAGAGTCTACAACACATATAATAGTAGGAGCAGATTAGACTAGAGTTTACAACACATATAATAGTAGGAGCAGATTAGACTAGAGTTTACAACACATATAATAGTAGGAGCAGATTAGACTAGAGTTTACAACACATATAATAGTAGGAGCAGATTAGACTAGAGTTTACAACACATATAATAGTAGGAGCAGATTAGACTAGAGTTTACAACACATATAATAGTAGGAGCAGATTAGACTAGAGTTTACAACACATATAATAGTAGGAGCAGATTAGACTAGAGTTTACAAAACATCAGCACGCATTTAACTGCTATTTCCTGGAATGACTATTTCCAGGAATGACGTGACCACAGGGACTTCATGTTTTATTCAGACTAGAGGTTCTACGTCTCACTAAGTCTTATTGCAGTCTAACCTCTACTGTCTTCTAACCAGCCCCTCCACCCTCAGCACACTGCCAGGCCATTCAGCCCTCTGGGAGACTAGGGCCTAACTGCTTAGCTGCCTGGTTTGTAGCCTGAGAGGGGGATAAAAATGTTAAAGACTCTTTTTGAAATCCTGTTTTGTCATTGATTAGGGAGCAGGCGCCCTTGTTCTTTGGATGAAAATGGGTGGGACATGTTGGAACCAAATGAATCCACTGAGAAGCACTCATACGATAAAGCCTAACACAAATTACTCTTCAAATGTACACACAGACAACCACATTAGGCCGGGATTCAATCCGATTGCTCATTCTCGACAACGGTAAATGCTGCATATATCGGCTCAATTGGAAATGGTGTTTAAAAGCCGCATTTTCCACCATGTGTGATCTGATTGAATCCCACAAAAGTGCCAATTTTTTCGTCTCTGTATTTGAATAAACTAAACATTTGAGCCAAGGCCACACATGACGTGTTCAGCATGAATACCTTCATACATGATTAACATGTGTGATTTTTTTGACCTGTACAGACTATTTCCTCTAACAAGGTCAAAACATTCAAATGGTGTGTAAAGTTAACCAGAGCCTTTTTCCTTACAGGCTACTTCTGCTAGGAAAGGTCTGGACAGGGTCCCTCTGTCAGAGGGCAAGGAGGTATGCGTCTCTATCTATCCCCCCTTCTCTCTTTTTATCCTTCTCTCTCCTTCGCTCTCTCTCTTTCTCCCTCTCTCTTCTCGTCCTTCTCTCTCTGTCTCCCGTCCCTCTCTCTCTTTCTCCCTCCCTCACCTTTTTCTCCTTCTATCACTTTACTACCTAAAACGACACTTTCCAGAGCAACAGCAACAACCTTATCGATCGAGTATTATCTAATTGTACACTTAGTGAGCCTTGGCCACTCCAAGACAAAGGAGTAGACTCTCCACATACTGTAGGTCCAATACTGGTAGTAGACTCTCCACATACTGTAGGTCCAATACTGGTAGTAGACTCTCCACATACTGTAGGTCCAATACTGGTAGTAGACTCTCCACATACTGTAGGTCCAATACTGGTAGTAGACTCTCCACATACTGTAGGTCTAATACTGGTAGCCCAGATATAATATAAAAAAGATTGGTCTGAACAGCATGATCTATTCTCTAACCTGGATACTTTCAGTTCATCAAGCTTTGTTCACTAAGTAGAATTCTTCTCACAGTATTATCAACAACTTAAACTAGTCCATCAAGTGTTTTGACAATCTGATTCGGCTTATGTTCCAAAAGCTTCTCTCCAAATGTCAATCCGAAAACCACCAGACTAATATCCAAAGAGAAACATTTTATATTCCATTTCCACACGTTAGGCCTAAACTTTATTCACAAGTCATTACCAGAATAGGGAAAATTATTGATGTGGGGCTTTTCTTTCAGAAATACCTCAACTCAACATGTTGAAAAGGAAATTCAAACCATCATACACATAAAACACTGAAACAAGGGCTCCATGTAAGCCCCAGTGAGTTGTCCCAATTGCTGCTCTCGCCTCTAAATCGCCAGAGCACAACGCCTTTTCCCTTCAATGGGGCACTTGGCTTTCACTTGATATAGATGTTTTAGTTTAGCAGAGGAAATTTGGTTACACTTTACATTAACTGGGTCCCGATGTGAGAGAGGGGAAGGATTAGCGAGCGGAGTACGATTTCAACAGGGACCAGGGAACAAACTCTCCAGGTAAGGCACATATTACAATTCATACAGTATGGTGTGTGTTTGGCGTGTGTGTGATCGGTGTGTGTGTGTGTGTGTTCGGCGTGTGTGTGTTCGGCATGTGTGTGTGTTCGGTGTGTGTTTGGCGTGTGTGTGATCGGTGTGTGTGTGTGGCGTGTGTGTGTTCGGCGTGTGTGTGTTCGATGTGTGTTTGGCGTGTGCGTGATCGGTGTGTGTGTGTGTTCGGCGTGTGTGAAGGGGGGGGGGCCTTCAACAGCGCAGGTTCATGGTGGGATCACAGCGAGCCCTGAGGCGAGGAACACGGCTCGCTCAGACAATGCTGTGTGTGCTGTCAACTCCTCATGTAGGCCTTATAGTACACTGTAAACACACAGGACAGAGGGGCCCCTGAGAGGCAACCCTCAATCACTGTCAATCACCACCTCTCTGTCCCCGCACGGTGTGTAAACTGTGTGTGTGTGTGTGTATGTGTGTGTGTGTGTGTGTGTGTGTGAACTTCCAACAAGCATAGAGACTTCTCCACCCCAGGGCTCCACCAGTCAACACACTCACATCCACATAGAGGATAACAAGGAGTTAACTAACACTGAGCTGCGGAGGGCCGCGGTATATACACACTCAGCATAGGGCCTTTTTACACTACCACAATACCTGAAGTCAGATCTGCCTTTATTTATAGAAGGGACTGTGATTGTGTGGACGGTATCACTCATGGCAAATTGTATGAATCATCTTCTTTATAATTATGTTATTAGAGTTTGTTTTTGTAAAAGTAGGCTATTAAAATTGTTTTTTTTTCTCATAAAAATGCAAACATGTTGCTAACAGTTCAAACATTTTGCAGACTCTCTTATCCAGAGTGACTTACTGTAGTAAGTGGATACATTTTTGTACTTTTTCCCTATATTGGTCCCCTGTGTGAATCGAACCCACAACCCTGGCGTTGCAAGCGCCATGCTCTACCAACTGAGCCACACGGGACCCTAACAAACCCAAAGTATAATATGTAAAACCATGAGGATTATTATAACATCACATCCTAATCTTTACCTGGTTGAATAGACTCAAAATCATAACCTGGAAAGTGCTCAAATTTACAGCTGGTCAAATGCACACAAACAGTGGTGTATACCTGTTGTATTCACTTAACTTAATTGAAGAAGTTAACTTAGGTAGTTGATTAAGTAAATTCTTTATTCTGTGTTACTGTGCTAATTATTTTATACCAATGTTTATGATCATGGTAGCTTATCTATAGTGACAGATTTGATTAATATCTTCATATATAATAATTAAATTAGAAATAAACACATTTTTAAGAAGTATACTTCAGTCTACCTCTGTCTTGTGTTAGATGTATTTTTATTTTACCCACTATAATAATAATTATTCTGTCAATAACAATGAACTTTTTTCAATCTTACCTCCATCAGTCAGACCAGTTATTTTCAGTAGGCCTTAATTCCAGTACACTCTCTTTCCCTAACTTCTAGTAGTCTTATAACGATTATTTTTTCTTTTAAGTTATATGCCTCAAATAATTTTGGTAATGTTCTATTTAATTTAGGCTATTTAATGTGAGTTTCTATTTTATTTATGAAGATGGATTCATCATCAGATATTATAATGTTGCACATGAATCATATTTAGTTAAACCACTAACACAATAATATTAGTTATTAACATTAACATTATCATTATCATCATCTTCATCATTAGTGAATAGTAATTGCAGAAGAGAGGCACCACAGTAAACGTACAGAGAGAGATTGTTTTATAGATATAGGCTACAATTTAAAAAAAACAACTGGAAACTGATAAATGGAGAATGGTTCGCCATCATTTAAACTCAATGACAATCTAATCATAAGATTAAAACATATTTTTCAGCCGCAGGCACTTAAAGTCAAGTGTGCCCCGTCAGCAGAACCCCTCTGGAACCTTCAATAGCTCGGCGGCGGTTAATCAAATAGCGACTGCTGGCTTGCAGAATGACGTAATGTTTCGGTTAGATTCCTCTTCAAAATGAAATGTGAACAGTATTATAGGCTACCACAGTATCATAAACATGTATTGGTATTATGGATGGAATGACAGCTCCTCTTAAGCTACTTTTACCATTGTCGAGGACGTGACCGTTCGTAAACTGCACAGGACAACATCTAGACGTGGGCTGCATCCATCCATGGATGGGACAGGGGAACAATGATGCAAAATTCTGCAAACTTGAGAATCATTAAAAATATTACTTTGTAATGCTCTACAAAAAATGGCTAAGTCGACTCCTATAGGTTAGCCCACCCTGTGTCAGTATTTGCAGTTGATAACCATTGCGAACTAATTCCTCCAAATATTGTCTTTAGTAATTGCGCACCATAGGCTACCCTGCACTGACACATCGCTCGATACTACTGTCGATACTACACATAGTTAACCTACTCACACATACAGTTTGTGGGGTAAATTACTATGGTAGTTAATAGCTACGGTACGGCACTGACAGCTCGCGAGCAGCGAGCATCACTTGACATCTCCGTGCTCAACTTCAACAACATTCAACAGTCAGTCCACGCGCGTCCTGAAACTTCTAAGTATTGCACTGAGATGGCAAGCCTGCTACTATACGAAGAAATAACTGACATAAACACAATTCTGCTCATAATACAATATGCACGAGACAACAGACAATAATATTAAATCAAACAAATCTACAGAACGCCGCAGCATTCAGTCGATGCGATTCTCTGAGCAACTTGTCACATCAACCGAAGTGAAAATATAACAACACAACTGTACAAAACGAAATTAACAATCTATAATTGCAAGTTTATAATTTACTGTAGTGGAATGCAATTCTTTTAACTTACCAAACAAGTGTAGAAAATATGCAACAGTCTCTCAGAAGGAACCACGTTGGACTGAGAAAAGATTACAATACGTTCTATTTAGAGAAGCATTACGTCACCCCTCGGTGACGTCACGTGGGATTCCTGAACTTCTAAATCATTGTGGTCCGCTTGGAGGCGGGCTGTTGGGGCGAGCAAGGCAGAGTTTGGGACGTAAGGTAGGGCACACAACTGAGAGGGTACCCCACTATCAACTTGCCCCAATACTTATTTAAAGGCTACCCTATACAAAAACATGTTTTATCATAGGGTATTCACCTCTTGTTTGCAAAAAAAAACGGATCAGCCAGAATAGTGGCTGCTTTTAAGATGGTAAATAAAGTTTACATTGAAATTTATATTTCATGTTTTAATATACAGTAGTATAGAAGACCGATAGCAATTCAATTCATTTCCAATTACCCAAGTTCACAAATACAAGTAAGTTACCCTTGAATAGCAGACTTGGACCTTGTCTTAGAGAGAGAGAGAGAGAGAGAGAGAGAGAGAGAGAGAGAGAGAGAGAGAGAGAGAGAGAGAGAGAGAGAGATAGTGAGAGAGAGCGAGATAATGTTTTCCTCTCTCCATCTTCTACCTCTTAATAATGAATAATCATGCCGCTGCCTTGAGTAAATAAATAATTGGAGACATTATATCTACCTCTAAGTGTTGGATTTAAGAGATGGTGTTACACAGACAAAGAACAAGTGAGATATTTGTCCTGGCATAATGCTAGGTAGGCTAGAGGTAATGTGATGCAGGAGAAATCAAGGACAGACAGAACATCATCCTGGTTCTACCATCAAACTAAACAGCCTTCTGTCTGTAGAACATCATCCTGGTTCTACCATCAACTAAACAGCCTTCTGTCTGTAGAACATCATCCTAGTTCTACCATCAAACTAAACAGCCTTCTGTCTGTAGAACATCATCCTGGTTCTACCATCAAACTAAACAGCCTTCTGTCTGTAGAACATCATCCTGGTTCTACCATCAAACTAAACAGCCTTCTGTCTGTAGAACATCATCCTAGTTCTACCATCAAACTAAACAGCCTTCTGTCTGTAGAACATCATCCTGGTTCTACCATCAAACTAAACAGCCTTCTGTCTGTAGAACATCATCCTGGTTCTACCATCAAACTAAACAACCATCTGTCTGTAGAACATCATCCTGGTTCTACCATCAAACTAAACAGCCTTCTGTCTGTAGAACATCATCCTGGTTCTACCATCAAACTAAACAACCATCTGTCTGTAGAACATCATCCTGGTTCTACCATCAAACTAAACAGCCTTCTGTCTGTAGAACATCATCCTGGTTCTACCATCAAACTAAACAGCCTTCTGTCTGTAGAACATCATCCTGGTTCTACCATCAAACTAAACAGCCTTCTGTCTGTAGAACATCATCCTGGTTCTACCATCAAACTAAACAGCCTTCTGTCTGTAGAACATCATCCTGGTTCTACCATCAAACTAAACAACCATCTGTCTGTAGAACATCATCCTGGTTCTACCATCAAACTAAACAGCCTTCTGTCTGTAGAACATCATCCTGGTTCTACCATCAAACTAAACAACCATCTGTCTGTAGAACATCATCCTGGTTCTACCATCAAACTAAACAACCATCTGTCTGTAGAACATCATCCTGGTTCTACCATCAAACTAAACAACCATCTGTCTGTAGAACATCATCCTGGTTCTACCATCAAACTAAACAGCCTTCTGTCTGTAGAACATCATCCTGGTTCTACCATCAAACTAAACAACCATCTGTCTGTAGAACATCATCCTGGTTCTACCATCAAACTAAACAACCATCTGTCTGTAGAACTCGTACATACCCTTTCTATCTATGGCACTTCTCCATGTTTATGTCAGGGGGGTGGTTTGTGTGCACATTAAATGGATGACACACAAGAGAGGTGCTTAGTGATGGATATGGACAATTGAGTTGCCTGTCACTTGTACAATGATCATCCCTTCTCCCTCACTGCCCCCTAATTCTGTCACTCTCTAAGATACGCTCATGTTTCCAGACAGAGCAGTATTATGTTTCCTCTACTCTGCCATTATTTATTTCATCTGTTAATGCAGGAGCCAGGAGGATAGGTAAATCACTTAATGATATTGAGTCTTATTCATGCAACTGTTTGCAGCTATCCTACATATCATCACTTCCTCAATTTTTCTTTATAAATGTGACACAGGCCTAAAGAGACATGAAATGTGATGACATGCTGGATGACATTGTCTTTAAAAATAGTCCTCCCTGATATGGACAGTGTATCAAGAGGTATTATCACCATCATGTAATTTAATAGAAAGGCCATGTAAACAATGTCACCACCACTACCACCACCACCAGGATCATTGAAATTGAAGCCTCGGTTAAAATGTACAATAAAAAAAGCCCCAGACATCTGGGTGCTGAAAAATCATGCAAATTGGAGCTGAGTGTGACCTGCTGGTGGCGGCTTGTAGGCTTGGCTGGGGGGCTGGGCTGGGGGTTGGGAGGCTGGGCTGGGGGACTGGGGGACTGGGGGCCTGGAAGGCTGGGAGGCTGGGAGGCTGGGCTGGGGGACTGGGGGCCTGGAAGGCTGGGGGGCTGGGAGGCTGGGCTGGGGGACTGGGGGACTGGGGGCCTGGAAGGCTGGGGGTTGGGAGGCTGGGCTGGGGGACTGGGGGCCTGGGGGCCTGGAAGGCTGGGAGGCTGGGAGGCTGGGCTGGGGGACTGGGGGGCCTGGAAGGCTGGGGGGTTGGGAGGCTGGGCTGGGGGACTGGGGGACTGGGGGCCTGGAAGGCTGGGAGGCTGGGAGGCTGGGCTGGGGGACTGGGGGACTGGAAGGCTGGGAGGCTGGGAGGCTGGGCTGGGGGACTGGGGGACTGGGGGCCTGGAAGGCTGGGAGGCTGGGAGGCTGGGCTGGGGGACTGGGGGCCTGGAAGGCTGGGGGGGCTGGGAGGCTGGGCTGGGGGACTGGGGGGCTGGGGGACTGGGGGCCTGGAAGGCTGGGAGGCTGGGAGGCTGGGCTGGGGGACTGGGGGCCTGGAAGGCTGGGGGGCTGGGAGGCTGGGCTGGGGGACTGGGGGGACTGGGGGCCTGGAAGGCTGGGGGTTGGGAGGCTGGGCTGGGGGACTGGGGGCCTGGAAGGCTGGGGGTTGGGAGGCTGGGCTGGGGGACTGGGGGACTGGGGGCCTGGAAGGCTGGGGGTTGGGAGGCTGGGCTGGGGGACTGGGGGACTGGGGGACTGGGGGACTGGGGGCCTGGGAGGCTGGGAGGCTGGGAGGCTGGGAGGCTGGGAGGCTGGGAGGCTTGGGGGCTGGGAGGCTGGGGCGCTGGGAGGCTGGGGGCTGGTGGGCTGGGAGGCTGGGCTGGGGGGTTGGGAGGCTGGGAGGCTGGGCTGGGGGCTGGGAGGCTGGGAGGCTGGGCTGGGGGGCTGGGGGGCTGGGAGGCTGGGCTGGGTTGCTGGCTGATTGACTGGGCTGGCTGGCTGGGCGGCTGTGATGTCTGACTGAGACCGAGACCATCCAGGCACCAGCGTGTAGCCCTACTCTCCCTCTCCTCTCATCTTCCCCTCTCCTCCTCTCCTTGGTCCCAGCCTGGGGATTAATGACTGTCTCCTCTCCTCCTCTCCTTGGTCCCAGCCTGGGGATTAATGACTGTCTCCTCTCCTCCTCTCCTTGGTCCCAGCCTGGGGATTAATGACCTTTCTCCTCTCCTCCTCTCCTTGGTCCCAGCCTGGGGATTAATGACTGTCTCCTCTCCTCCTCTCCTTGGTCCCAGCCTGGGGATTAATGACTGTCTCCTCTCCTCCTCTCCTTGGTCCCAGCCTGGGGATTAATGACTGTCTCCTCTCCTCCTCTCCTTGGTCCCAGCCTGGGGATTAATGACTGTCTCCTCTCCTCCTCTCCTTGGTCCCAGCCTGGGGATTAATGACTGTCTCCTCTCCTCCTCTCCTTGGTCCCAGCCTGGGGATTAATGACTGTCTCCTCTCCTCAAAGAGAGAGAGATGTTTACCGCTGCACCGTGTCGTCCAGGACGGCGCAGGCAGCAGCACTAAGAGGTCTTTGTCACAGAAACAATAACGCCGACTGAAACGCCTCCATAACTCAGGAGCCTCTCCCGCCTGGCTCTTTTAAGAAGAGCTTTAATCAACGTTTATGACACCCTTTTGTCCTTTATTGCCTATATATTTCCAGAACAATCCAAACATCATATCCCCGGAGAACGGGACTATTAACGGTAAAAGAGGCATACAGTGAGGGGTCGTTGACCTCCACTAAAGGAGATTTGATCAATATTGTACGGGACGTCGTTTTAGCCTACCTCCTCCTCCTCCTGAATGTGTGCTTTGCTTTCCACAGTGCTTTTTGAATGGGATCACCTTGGAAAGGTTTCTTAAAGCACGCCCCTATGAAGACAGTGGTGTACTGTACTGTTTAATACCTGGGCAGGGCTGTGGATGGCTTCTCTGTTTGATCTTGTTGATGGAATGCTACAGTGTCAGGGGGTTGACCTCTTTCCTCTTTCCATACCTTGGGAAATGATGGCTGGTTTGTGCCTGCAGGGCTGGAAACGTTGAGGCGTTAGGCTTTATGTAATACTGTAACATACATAGCCTTTCCTCTGTACAGTCCCTCAATATGGCAATGGCTATGTCCCAATGGCACCCTATTCCCTTTAAAGTGCACTACTTTTGACCAGTGCCCAGGTCAAATGTAGTACATTACATAGGGAGAGGGGGCCATTTGGGACGGAGACAATGCGTACCTTAGGCAGAGCCAGACATTTACCTGTTACTGTAATACATAGGCCTTTGTATTCTTTTTAATGTATCATCTGTAGCTACATTGATGTTGACTAATGTCTTGGTGCGCTGCAAAGGTACAAAGGGAGGCAACTCATGAGTTTTTATGTCCAGACAATAGAAGATTATGATATGAGAATGTCATATTTATTATATGCAGTATTAGGAATACATTGAAGATTTAGGATATAATAATATGGATAATAGGATATAACAGCAATGTTTTGTTTGTTGGTGAAAAGTTGAGCCTTGTACAGAACCATAGTACCTTAATGTATAGAGTAATGATATCCAGGTATGCACATAATGATGTCATTAGCAAGTATCCGATGGTTTGTTTTCGCTTGCTCTTTCAAGAGATCCAATTTCATGTGAGGACATATTGCAATTGCTCGCTGCGTTGAAAATGCAATATTTCAACTTGGTGTGTAAACTCTAAGCTGCCCTTCCAGCACTGATAACTACGCCATATTACACTTGATAAATAAACACAAGGTATGGATTTGGAATTTAAACAAATACTGGGTTCCCAGGAGGTCTTCTGCTCTGCTAAACCTGTGGGTCTGATACTTTCCTCCTAGTGCTTATTTTGGGGGCTTTGTGACATTTTCTTTGGGATCAGAAGCTTCTCTGTCTAGCCAAGATATATGGCTTTGCATGAACAGGACAGGTCAGCCTTGTAAAATAAGTCTTCTCACCTCAATGGGACTTCCTGAATAAATAAAGATAAAATACAAAATAAAATGAACATGATTTCAACGGTCATAGAGCAGTTATGGACCAGAACCGTGGTAGTGGGATTCAGTAGATAAATCCATAAGGATATCTGTGGAAGTTATAATTCCCAATCAAATACTTACAGTAGTTTGTCTTCCCCTCAATACCACATAGTATAGAACTAGTGTGTGGGTTGGTTTGCCACAGAGATTCAACGTCTTCACTAAATCTCTGATGCAGAAAATCACACATAACAGCTATGACCTCATCCGCTTTTATGAGCTGTAATGAATTGCACAGTAGTGAATGATGTCTGATTAGTAGCAGCTTTACTCATCAAGAACAACCATGGACAAATAGCCGTGGAGACTGAAGAGGCAGCAGTGGCAGCATTTCATATGAAAGGCCTTGACTCTCTCTCTCTCAAACAGTACAGGGCGATGACTGTGATGTCATTATGCCATGACGCTTTCACTGTAAAGATCCCACACTACTCAGCCCAGCAGCCCTGGGTTGTGTCCCAAATTACACCCTATTCCCTATATAGTGCACTACTTTTAACCAGGTCCCTTCCCTATAGAGTGCACTACTTTTGACCAGAGCCCCACATAGGGAATAGGGTGTCATTTGGGACGCAGCCCTGGAAAAAACAGGTTTACCAGTAGCAAGCATGATGCTGCCAGTTCTGATGCTGCCTGAACTGGGCCGGTGAGGAGGACCCAGTCCATTACACCACCACCGGGCACACAACCAGGGCTGAGCCATGTGCCAAAGAACGTGAAAGGAAAAGTAAGGAGAGAAGGAAAGGTACTGTAGCTTTGGTAGGAATGGATGGAAGAGTTTTACTTCCTTAATTAACCCTCTTCTTTCCTATGTGGAACATAAGGCTTCCATGAGAGAGCGCTACTGTTGCCAATATCCTGCCTTTTTGGTGATGGTTTTCCATGACAGACCACAGTCCTTCCCTGCCTCCTACGTCCGGTTCTGGGTGGAAGAGTAGAGGAGGGGAAGGTACAACATGGTTGGTTTATTTTTCATGTTGAACTGAAGTGAGAGAGAGTTCATCAGTTGTGACAGGGCCTCAGGCCTGCAATCTGAGGTAGACTACAGATGTCACTTTTTCCCTGTGGATTGCTGTGTGCACTCATGGTCAACCTTCTGCACTGTGTCTGTATGACTTTGTTTGTTGACAGCAATGTCTTTCATTTCTGAAAACAATAAATATGAAAACAATAAATGCTGATCACGCCTTATGTAGAGGATGCCCATTTCATAATAATCCTGTTTGTATTTAGTCAGTCCTGTAGGAAGCTTTCTGTAGGTAGGGGCCCAATGTATAATTATTTATTTTTCTGTTTTCTGTCACACACTCCCACCCTGTGGTCATTACCAAGAACTGTCCAAGAAAGAAGTGAAATATATTTTCATCTTACATTTAATATTTAAGTCATTTAGCAGACGCTCTTATCCAGAGCCACTTACAAATTGGTGCATTTCAACATCTCTCTTAGATGTCTGTCTGTCAAACACACACACACACACACACACACACACACACACACACACACACACACACACACACACACACACACAGACACAGAAAGAGATATACACACACACGTGTCCACACAGTGAAAAACAAAACTATAGCATGAAAGAAAGAGAAGGTTAGCCACTACATGTAAACATAAACAGTGAATATTTTTGAAATATGAATACATAACTAAAAGACTAACCTCAATAGAGGACAGGTTCAATACTGCTTGGACCCCCATCAACATTTCTCTAAACACAAACTGCAAACAAAAATACATTACTGCAGTGGCATAACTTTCTACGCAATAAATAGTATTTTTGTTTGAATAAACAAACACTGATAATCAAAGCAAATAGATACCAAAACAGCATTGGTACTCTCAACCTGTGACGATCCCGGCTGTCTGAGTCGGGTCCTGTCTGGTGACTAGTGTTCCTGCTCGTATTCTCCAGTTTCCCGAGGGTTCGGGAACGCTCCGGGGAGCGCTCTGGTTTTCCGCACCTGCATCCCATCAGCAATCTGCACACCTGGTCCTGATCATCACCCTTCTTAGGCTCTGGCCCAACATC
Source organism: Coregonus clupeaformis (assembly GCF_020615455.1). NCBI lineage: Eukaryota > Metazoa > Chordata > Actinopteri > Salmoniformes > Salmonidae > Coregonus > Coregonus clupeaformis. Next base: position 73,830 of record NW_025533841.1, on the reverse strand, counting down.
CAGTTCCTGCCGGATCGTTAGCCATGAACAGTATGTTGTCAGCGTATCAGTCTCTGAGCCAGTAGTGTTAGTTTTGTTGTTTTGCACCTTTTTGACTTGCTGTGTACTGACCTCCGTTTTGTTCTGTCTGCAGTCTCTCACCCGGAACCTTCACCCAACCTCTGCCTGATGGTCGGCGGCTGCCGAGCCAGTACCGGACCAACCACTGCACCCTCAACAACCCATCCACGCCACCCGCTCTGTTCCCTGGATTATTCAGCTTCACTCGGACTCTATTAATAAACACTCACCTTTGTCTCACGTACCGTGTCCTGGTCTGCTTCTGGGTTCTGGCTTAGTTAACCGTGACAGAACGATCCGGCCAGTAATGAACCCAGCGGACCTGGACTCTGTTCGCCATGCTATTACCCAGCAGGAGAAGATGTTGGGCCATCATAGCACGGTACTACAGGAGATCGCGTTGTCAGTTCGGAACCTTTCTACCGGTCTGACGGAGGTCCAGAACCAACGCAAGTGTCCGGTGGAGGATCCACTACCGGTTTCACCCATCTCGCCTGCCGCTTCTGAAGCTGTGTCCATCCGTGAGCCCAAGGTTCCGACGCCGGATAAGTATGAGGGAGAGCTGGGAAGATGCCGTTCCTTCCTTATGCAGTGTGGACTAGTGTTCGATCTACAGCCCTACTCTTATGCCACAGACAAGGCTAGGATAGCCTTTGTGATTGAGTTGCTGCGTGGTCGAGCGCTGGAGTGGGCTTCAGCCGTTTGGGAACGACAGGATCCCTGCATGGCTTCATACCAGGGGTTCACGGCCGAGATGAGGAAGCTCTTCGACCATTCCGTCCGAGGGAGGGACGCAGCTAGGCGCCTGTTTTCGCTTCGCCAAGGAACTCGTAGCGTGGCCGACTTCGTGATCGAGTTCAAGACGTTGGCTGTGGAGAGTGGGTGGAACGAGGAGTCTCTGCAAGCGGCCTTTTACCAGGGTCTGTCGGAGCAGCTCAAGGATGAGTTGATCTCCTATCCGGAGCCTAGTGACCTGGACAGCTTGGTAGCTTTGTCTATTCGGGTGGATAATCGAGTCCGAGAGCGAAGGAGGGAGAAGCAATGGGTTCCGTCCAACCGATCAGCTTCTCAGGATCCAGTCGGGTCGTCAAACTGCGCGGCTCGCTAAAGTTGGGAGGACTTTTAGCGAGCCAGTTTCGACCTCTCAATACCTCTGTCAGACCCCGTTTCCCGGCTACCCTTATGAACAGGAATCAGAGCTTAGCGATTAACGCTTTTATCGATTCAGGTGCCGATGGAAGCTTTCTAGATGCCGAGTTGGTGGAACAGCTGGGGCTTTCCAAGGAGCAATTGCCGGAAGCCATTGAAGCTACCACTCTGAACGGCAGTAGTCTGGCACGTATCACGATGAGGACTGAACCGGTTAAGATGCGGTTGTCGGGGAATCATTCTGAGATGATTTCATTCTTCATTCTGCCGTCTTCCCATGTTCCTCTGGTCCTTGGATACCCCTGGCTGAAGGAACACAATCCCACGTTCGATTGGGTGACGGGCAAGGTAACGAGTTGGAGCCTTGATTGTCATGCTAACTGTCTCAAGACTGCCTGCCCCCATTCGGTTCCCAGTCAGGTGATTGAGGCTAAACCCCCAGATTTGTCCCTGGTTCCCGAGACATATCACGATTTGGGGGAAGTTTTCAGTAAGCAGAAGGCTCTGTCACTCCCCTCCCCACCGACCATATGATTGTGCCATCAACCTGGTCCCTGGAGCTGTCTACCCCAAGGGAAGGTTATACAGTATCTCCCGACCTGAACGTGAGGCGTTGGAGACCTACATCAAGGAGTCCCTAGCTGCTGGTCTCGTTCGTCCCTCGTCATCACCCCCTGGGGGCAGGATTCTTCTTTGTGGGTAAGAAGGATGGCTCTCTTCGACCGTGTATTGATTATCGGGGGTTGAATGACATCACGGTCAAGAACAAGTATCCCCTGCCCTTGATGAGTTCTGCCTTCGACTCCTTACAGGGTGCTACGGTGTTCACCAAGCTAGACCTACGCAATGCGTATCACCTGGTCCGGATCAGAGAGGGGGACGAGTGGTTGACGGGTTTCAATACACCGATGGGTCACTTCGAGTATCAGGTGATGCCGTTTGGACTGACCAATGCTCCAGCGGTATTCCAGAGTATGGTGAACGACGTCCTGAGAGATATGATCGGTCTCTTTGTGTTTGTTTACCTGGATGACATTCTGATCTTCTCGAAGGAACCTTCCGACCACGTCCAGCATGTCCGGCAGGTTCTGCAGCGATTGTTGGAGAATCGCCTGTTTGTGAAGGCCGAGAAGTGCGAGTTTCACGCCCACACGACATCCTTTCTCGGGTACATCATCTCCAGGGGAGAGATTAGGATGGACCAGGAGAAGGTTAGAGCGGTTCTGGAATGGGCCCAGCCCGGTACGAGATTGCAGCTCCAGAGATTTTTGGGGTTTGCGAATTTCTACCGCAGATTCATCCGGGATTACAGCCGTGTGGCCGCTCCGTTAACTGCCTTGACTTCCAGCATCAGGACCTTCAAGTGGAATCCGGAGGCGGATCGAGCGTTTCTGGATTTGAAGAGGCGATTCACCAACGCACCGATTCTCTCTCAACCGGACACGGCCCGTCAGTTCGTCGTTGAAGTGGACCCGCGTCTGATGTGGGAGTTGGCGCCATCCTGTCGCAGCGATGCTCCACGGACAGTAAACTCCATCCCTGCGCCTACTACTCTCGTCGCCTTTCGCCTGCGGAGAGGAATTACGATGTGGGTAACCGGGAGCTTCTCGCGGTGAAACTTGCCTTGGAGGAGTGGCGCCACTGGTTGGAGGGGGCGGAGCAACCGTTTATTGTCTGGACGGACCACAAGAATCTTGCTTACGTGCAATCGGCTAAACGTCTCAACTCCCGTCCAGGCCAGGTGGGCGTTGTTTTTCGGACGATTCAAGTTTGCCCTGACGTTCCGACCTGGATCTAAGAACGGCAAGGCGGACGCCTTGTCCCGGATGTTCTCCAAGACGGAGGAGAGTGGGTCCAAGACCGAGACAATCCTCCCCCGGAACTGCGTCGTGGGAGCAGTTATGTGGAAGATTGAGGAGGAGGTGCTGGCGGCCCTTCGGACTCAGCCCGGTCCCGGTAACGGTCCACCCGGTCGGTTGTTTGTGCCTGAGTCGGTTCGTCCTGCTGTCCTCAAATGGTCCCACGCCAGCAAGATGGCTTGTCACCCTGGCGTGGCTCGGACTATGGCGTTTCTTCGCAGACGTTTTTGGTGGCCTGCCATGGCCGAGGATACTCGGGGTTTTGTTGCTGCCTGTCCAGTGTGTGCGCAGAATAAGAGTACCAATCGGCCCAGCTCTGGACTACTTCACCCCCTTCCTATTCCCCGGCGACCATGGTCGCATCCGGCCCTGGACTTCGTCACGGGGTTGCCCGCTTCTGAGGGGAACACGGTCGTTCTGACTATCGTGGACAGATTCAGCAAGTTCGCCCACTTTGTGCCAATTGCCAAGCTTCCCTCTGCCTCGGAGACGTCCGAGATCCTGGTTAGGGAGGTTTTCAGGGTCCACGGTTTGCCCAGTGATATCGTTTCCGACCGTGGCCCTCAGTTTACCTCTGCTGTCTGGAAGTCCTTCTGTTTGGCCATTGGAGCTACGGTCAGTCTCACATCTGGTTTTCACCCCCAATCCAATGGTCAGGCGGAGAGAGCCAACCAGAAGATGGAATCAACGCTACGCTGTCTGGTCTCTTCCAACCCCCACCTCCTGGGTCTCTCAGTTGCCTTGGGTTGAGTATGCCCACAATACTCTTCCTACATCTGCCACTGGGATGTCTCCCTTCCAGTGCCTGTATGGCTACCAACCTCCCCTGTTTCCTTCTCAGGAGAAGGAGCTCTCAGTGCCTTCTGTTCAGGCCCATATTCGGCGTTGCCACCGGACCTGGCATCGGGCCAGAAAGGCACTCCTTAGAGTTTCGGACCGGTATCAGCTCCAGGCGAATCGTCGCCGGATTCCCGCTCCCACCTATACCATCGGAGATAGGGTTTGGTTGGCCACACGGGATCTTCCGTTACGGACTGAGTCTAGGAAGTTGTTACCGAAGTTCATTGGTCCGTTTGTGGTGGAGAAGGTGATCAATCCAGTGGCAGTTCGACTCAAACTACCGAGGACGCTCAGAGTCCATCCCACCTTTCATGTCTCCTGCCTCAAGCCTGTCTTCCTCAGTCCTCTGTTGCCTCCTCCGCCTCCTCCTCCTCCTCCTCGGATGATCGGAGGTGGTCCTGCCTACACGGTGCGTCGCATCATGGATTCCAGACGGCGGGGCCGGGGTTTCCAGTATCTCGTGGACTGGGAGGGGTATGGCCCTGAAGAGAGGAGTTGGATTCCGCGGCGACAGGTCCTAGACGCAGACCTCATCAGTGACTTCTACCGCCTCCATCCTGGCGCTCCGGGAAGTCCGCCCGGTGGCGTTCGTCGGAGGGGGGGTACTGTGACGATCCCGGCTGTCTGAGTCGGGTCCTGTCTGGTGACTAGTGTTCCTGCTCGTATTCTCCAGTTTCCCGAGGGTTCGGGAACGCTCCGGGAGCGCTCTGGTTTTCCGCACCTGCATCCCATCAGCAATCTGCACACCTGGTCCTGATCATCACCCTTCTTAGGCTCTGGCCCAACATCCAGTTCCTGCCGGATCGTTAGCCATGAACAGTATGTTGTCAGCGTATCAGTCTCTGAGCCAGTAGTGTTAGTTTTGTTGTTTTGCACCTTTTTGACTTGCTGTGTACTGACCTCCGTTTTGTTCTGTCTGCAGTCTCTCACCCGGAACCTTCACCCAACCTCTGCCTGATGGTCGGCGGCTGCCGAGCCAGTACCGGACCAACCACTGCACCCTCAACAACCCATCCACGCCACCCGCTCTGTTCCCTGGATTATTCAGCTTCACTCGGACTCTATTAATAAACACTCACCTTTGTCTCACGTACCGTGTCCTGGTCTGCTTCTGGGTTCTGGCTTAGTTAACCGTGACACAACCAGACACAGCATAGCAACGATCACACACAGCCACTACACATTTGTCTAAGGGGCAGTTTTACGTAGTGATCCTATTAAATTGTTCTAATTCCAAATTCTATGGACGGGACAATCTTTGGTCGTCATCATCATTTTCATATGTTCAAGGGACTTGGCGGGAGGCACTTTGACGTCAGTAAATAAGCACATAAAGACACTTTTAATAATGTGTTTCATACATTGATGATGACAATAATGTGGTCTTTACACAAAAAAACTAAACAGATATGGGATATTGTGTTCATATAGCAAGGAGATATATTATATGATGGAATTTAAGACATACACTGAGTATACCAAACATTTGGAACACCTTCTTAATCATTTTGCCCTCAGAACAGCCTTAATTCGTCGGGGCATATACTTGTCAAGGTGTCGAAAGCGTTCCACAGGAATGCTGGCCCATGTTGACTCCAATGCTTGAAACAGTTGTGTCAAATTGGCTGGATGTCCTTTGGGTGGTGGACCATTCTTGATACACACAGGAAACCGTTGAGCGTGAAAAACCCAGCAGCGTTACAGTTCTTGACACAAACGGGTGCGCCTCCTGACACCTACTACCATACCCCGTTCAAAGGCACTTTCATTTTTTTGTTTTGCCCATTCACCCTCTGAATTGTCACAAGGCATACAAATCCTTCTTTAACCTGTCTCCTCCCCTTCATCTACACTGATTGAAGTGGATTTAACAAATAACATCAATAAGGGATCATAACTTTCACCTGGATTCACCTGGTCAGTCTGTCATGGAAAGAGCAGGTGTTCTTAATGTTTTGTATATTCAAGAGGAAGAAAATGCAATGACAAACAAACAAAACAAATGAACATGCTGTCATTTATTTTGGATCAAAGGTCTGTAGTCATTTACTGTGGCCAAAGTATAAAATAACTGTCTACAATGTTTCCATAAAATACATATAAATTACTGGTATAATGTAACTTTCTATTTCTTCAAATGCATCCGTTTGATAGCTACATTCCACACACGCACACAAAAATATCGATATTTTAGATATTTTAAAATGTCGTTTATGATGGAATAAAGTTTAGAAGTCGTCTGTGGTTTAGGTTTGGAAACTGAAGAAATCATCGCCTTCCACGCGCTCATTTAAAAAAAGAACTGCCCGTGCCTGCAGTTGAGCTCAGCCGTTGAATTTGAACTCAAAAACCGTTGGCTGTCTTCTTCACCTCCAGGTACAGTGCTACTAGCTAACGTTAGCAAATAATTCACAATTAGCTAGATATTAATTAGCTAAATATGTTATTGCAAAATATTTCGTTTTCCTGTAAATGTTGCCAGTCTCTGACCGCAACATTTATTTTTCTAGTAGCTAGTTAGCTAATGTCAGCCAGCCTAGCTGACATTAGCTACAGTAGCTAGCTAAAATTAGCTAGCTGTTTGCTGTTGTACCAACATTTCAGTTTTCTCACTAACGTTTTCTGAAGAAAATAATTGCCAAAGGCCCTTGCTTGCTAGTTTACCAACTGTCAATAGGGTGTTGTTGTCAATTAGCTAGCTAGCTAGCTAACATTAACGTTACCATTTCGTTTTCAGGATGGAGAGAGAGAGAGGATTCAACTTCAAGCTGTTGGTGCCTCCTAGAGTCAACCCACTCCCAGGACAGGTTTCTACCGTCAAACCACAGGAAACAGTCGAGGATAGGGGATGTTTCATGCAAACTTTGCAGCAGGTATCTCAGCTATATGTTTTGTTTGAAATAAAAATGTTGGTATTCTCTCAATATGAATGACCTTACATTGATGTGCTATTTCATGTCTTAGGGTTATAATAAATGTTTGGACAAAGAGTCAAACATGCCTTTTCCCTCTATGAATACGGTTGTGCCAACAAAATCCACCAGATCAGGTATTTTATTATCATATGCATTATACTTTTAAAATTACATTTTAGTCATTTAGCAGACGCTCTTATCCAGAGCGACTTACATGAGCAATTAGGGTTAAGTGCCTTGCTTAAGTGCACATCTACAGATTTTTCACCTAGTCGGCTAAGGGATTAGAACCAGCGACCTTTCAGTTACTGGCACAACACTCTTACCCACTAAGCTACCTGCCGCCCCAACAGGGACATTCGACATACAGAACGTGACTGTGCTACTCCCAGTTCAAATTAATATGGAACTTTAATTTCAGAAAGCTCACACTTAAAACAATTTTTTTAGGCCTGGTTTGTCAGACCCAGATACTCCATTGAAGGTGCTTTTTAGTCAAAGAAATAGCGATCAGCTAAACCTGCATCTTGCACATGCATCTCGAGGTTGAATTATTTCCTCATATATTTTCTCTCCCCTCAGAAGATGTATTCAAGATGAAAGTTGTGCCACCAATGGAAAATGAAGAAGTAAGTAAACTTAGTTTGGTGTGAACACAGATAAAAACATAATAGTATGTGATGTGTCTTGGAGCTGGTGGGACGTGGGGTGGGACGTGGGGGAATAAACCTGCTATAGAGAGCAGAGGGGGATGTTTGCTTTGCCTAGCCCCTTGATTCCTGAAGTTGCCCTATATGTTCACCTGTTTATATTACACCAATGAGTAGCAATCAGAAGTGGGGTGTGATTTCCAATGGGTCTTTAGAAAACCACTTGGCATGTTCTAAACATTTGCTTCTGAAAAACCGCAATGGTCACGTCAACTTTAGCAGGCAACAATATATAGTGCATTCGGAAAGTATTCAGAACCTGTCAAGGCTCTGATGCGGATGTGGTGTGGAATCAAGTGCAGGACACAGGAGCTAAGTCAACCAGACTTTACTAGAATAAACAAAATAACAAACGGGTCAAACAAACCCGGAGGCGAACAATACGCAACAGTGCGTAAAACTCCAAAAACCCGACTGCGCACGAAACAACAGTGCGACGGTACAAACAAGCGACGGGCAAAACTGAACAGCACCAACAGACAGGTGAAAACAATTACACACAACACATGACAGAAACAACGAGAACTTATAGGACACCTAATCAACACTAAACATGAACAGGTGTACCAAACAGACCAAACCAAACAAACATCGAAAACAAAGAACGGTGGCAGCTAGTACTCCGGAGACGACGACCGCCGAAGCCTGCCCGAACAAGGAGGAGGAGCAGCCTCGGCCGAAACCGTGACAGAAGATCCCACCATACCTGGACCAAGCAGCGTGAAGAGGAGAGAGGATGGACTTTGGAGCAGTGGAGTAAGAGTCTCGACTGGGCCAAGCCAAGTGAAGAGCAGAGAGGTTGGACTTTGAAGCAGTGGAGTGAATGTCTGGCTAGAGACATGGAGGCCTGGTCCAAGAGGAGAGCCGCCCAGAAATTTTTTAGGGGGGGGCTCACGCCGGGGACGACGGGGCAGCAGGAGGCCGCGATAGAGCGGTCCAGCGGGTTGGCAGAGGAGGCCGCCAGGTTACGGGGGCCACTGGTATTAAAGGGGAAGGAAAGTGTAGAGGCACGGCGAGAGGTACTGGGGTGTGTTACCAGTCCGGTCCGGCCCGTTCCTGATCCCCGCGTAGGGCCAGTGGTGTGTGTCCCCAGTACGGTCCGGCTTGTTCCTGTCCCTCGCATCGAGCCTGTGGTGCGCGTCGCCAGCCCGGTCCGGCCTGTTCCTGCTCCCCGCACCAAGTCTGTGGTGCGCTTCGTCAGCCCGGCTCGGCCCGTTCCTGCTCCCCGCACCAAGTCAGTGGTGCGCTTCGTCAGCCCGGCTCGGCCCGTTCCTGCTCCCCGCACCAAGTCAGTGGTGCGCTTCGTCAGCCCGGCTCGGCCCGTTCCTGCCGCGTCGCCAGCCCGGTCCGGCCCGCTCCTGCTCCCCGCACCAAGCCAATGGTGCGCGTCGCCAGCCCGGCCCGGCCTGTTCCTGCTCCCCGCACCAGGCCAATGGTGCGCGTCGCCAGCCCGGTCCGGCCCGCTCCTGCTCCCCGCACCAAGCCAATGGTGCGCGTCGCCAGCCCAGTCCGGCCCGCTCCTGCTCCCCGCACCAAGCCTATGGTGAGCGTCGCCAGCCCGGTCCGGCCCGTTCCTGCTCCCCACACCAAGCCAGTGGTGTGCGTCGTCAGTCCGGCACGGCCCGTGCCTGTTCCACCGGTGCCTGCTGCTTCACACCGGAGCTAGAGCAATCCACTCCACCAGTGTGCAGGCCAGTTCCGGCCAGCGGGGCCAGACCGGACCAGGGGTACTTTGGGGGGTTGGAGAGGGAGTGGGGATCAGGCCCGGAGCCGGATCCGCCGCCAAGGCGGAGTGCCCACCCGGTCCCTCCCCTGTGGTGTTTGGTTGACGCGGCCGGAGTCCACGCCTTTGGGGGGGGGTACTGTCACGCCCTGGCTCTGGGGACTCTAGTATGTTGAGCCAGGGTGTGAGTTTTCATTTGTTTTCGTTCTAGTTTTGTAGTTCTATGTTGGCCAGTGTGGTTCTCAATCAGAGGCAACGTGTATCAGCTGTTGCTTGTTGTCTCTGATTGGGAACCATACTTAAGCAGCCAGTTTTCCCACAGTGTTTGTGGGATCTTGTTCCGTGTTCCTGTATAGGTTTGTGTTTTGCACCTTTGGACGTCACGTTATCGTTTGTTGTTTTTGTTCGTGTTATCATTCAAATTAATAAAATATGTTCACCTTCCACGCTGCGCCTTGGTCCTCTGTTCCCGACGATCGTGACAGAACCCTTCCCTTTTTCCACATTTTGTTATGTTCCAGCCTTATTCTAAAATTGATTCAATTAATTTTTCCCTCATCAATCTACACACAATACCCCATAATGACAAAGCGAAAACAGGTTTTTAGATTGTTTTGCAAATGTATTAAGAATAAAAAACGGAAATACCTTATTTACATAAGTATTCAGACCCTTTGCTATGAGACTCGAAATTGAGCTCAGGTGCATCCTGTTTCCATTGATCATCCTTGCGATGTTTCTACAACTTGATTGGACTCCACCTGTGATAAATTCAATTGTTTGGACATGATTTGGAAAGGCACACACCTGTCTATATAAGGTACCACAGTTGACAGTGCATGTCAGAGCAAAAACCAAGCCATGAGGTTGAAGGAATTGTCCGTAGAGCTCTGAGACAGGATTGTGTCGAAGCACAGATCTGGGGAAGGGTACCAAAAAATGTCTGATGCATTGAAGGTCACCAAGAACACAGTGGCCTCCATCATTTTTAAATGAAAGAAGTTTGGAACCACCAAGACTCTTCCTAGAGCTGGCCGCCTGGCCAAACTGAGCAATCGGGGGAGAAGGGCCTTGGTCATGGAGGTGACCAAGAACCCGATGGTCACTCTGACAGAGCTCCAGAGTTCCTCTGTGGAGATAGGAGAACCTTCCAGAAGGACAACCATCTCTGCAGCATTCCACCAATCAGTCATTTATAGTAGAGTGGCCACACGGAAGCCATTCCTCAGTAAAAGGCACATGACATCCCGCTTTGAGTTTGCCAAAAGGCACTTAAAGGACTCTCAGACCATGAGAAGCAAGATTGAACTCTTTGGCCTGAATGCCAAGCGTCACGAAACCTGGCACCATCCCTACGGTGAAGCATGGTGGTGGCAGCATCATGCTGTGGGGATGTTTTTCAGAGGCAGGTAGTGGGAGACCAGTCAGGATTGAGGGAAAGATGAACGGAGCAATGTACAGAGAGATCCTTGATGAAAACCTGGAGCGAAGGTTCACCTTTCAACAGGACAACGACCCGAAACACACAGCCAAGACAATGCAGGAGTGGCTTCGGGACAAGTCTCTGAATGTCCTTGAGTGGCCCAGCCAGAGCCCGGACTTGAACCCGTTCGAACATCTCTGGAGAGACCTGAAAATAGCTGTGCAGCGACGCTCCCCATCCAACCTGACAAAGCTTGAGAGACTCTGCAGAGAAGAATGGGAGAAACTCCCCAAATACAGGTGTGCCAAGCTTGTAGCGTAATACCCAAGAAGACTCGAGGCTGTAATTGCTGCCAAAGGTACTTCAACAAAGTAAAGGTTATAAATACTTATGTACATTTGATGTTTCAGTTTTTTATTTTGAATACATTTGCAAAAATTTCTAACAACCTATTTTTTCTTTGGCATTATGGGGTATTGTGTGTAGATTGATGAGGGGGAAAAACCAATTGAATCCATTTTAGAATAAGGCTGTAACTCAACAAAAGTTTGAAAAAGCCAAGGGGTCTCAATACTTTCCGAATGCACTTTTTTGATAATAATAATACTTTTGGGCTGAACAAAAAATTAAGAGGACAGATTATTGTATGGGACAATATACAAACGTTTTTGGGAAAGATACATTGATAAGAAAGAAATTGACTGATTTTAAGGTTGTGTCATCAGATTTGGGGAGGGGTGGGGTCATCAGAAATTCTGGCTAAAGAAATGGGGTCCCCGCTGAAAAAGTTTGAAAACCACTGGCCTAGATAGATAACACATTCTACAACTCACCAGCAAGCCAATATTAGTTGAGTGTTAGTCTCTGGTGGAGAGACTACGTAAACATAAATGGTACCGTAGGTCTGTCATGATACAACGGGATGCGGGAGATAGCGAGCAGCATTAGTTCCGGTCCTTGGGTTTTTCCTCACCGGTTATTTGGAAAAATCTAGATTTGGTGTGGTGTGTCGAATTTCGGAAGGGGAGGGGACATTTGGCCCATAGACTTACCCGTAACTTGCAAAGAGAGAGGGTGGAGCTCCTCGTTCTATCTCTTCTCTTAACATGTATGGACCCAGAACTTAATCGAGCATCTGACCAATTACGCGAGATTAACCGAGATTAGTCGCATGTGAGCAAATGAGCCTTTATCTCAATTTATCTCACTTCTCAGGAGCATTAGTTTTAAATAATAGGCTATGTGATTCAGAGGAGACTGGTGGGGGAAGAGCTATAGGAGGATGGGCTCATTGTAAAGACTGGAATGGAAAAGTATCAAACATATGGAAACCATGTTTGACTCCGTTCCATTGATTCCATTACAGCCATTACAATGAGCCTGTCCTCCTATAGCTCCTCCCACCAGCCTTCGCTGATGTGATTATGCATAGATTATGCTGTAAAGTTCTGATATGTGTTTTCTAAATCTTCCTAGACCAATTTCAAACCCAGTCAGCTGTATTCAAAACTTTTTGAAGAAGTTCAGAAAGTAAAATATTGGAAAGTCAAAGTGGACTCAGAGGCTGTGCAAAAAGACAGGAAGCTGCAGGAAAACAAAAGAACAATTGAAACCCAACGCAAAGCCATTCAAGAATTGCAGGTATGTACCAGTAAATGTACTGGTATAGGCCTATATTGAAACGACAGAGTAAAAATGCTATAGTCCTTAAAAAAATATATTATTATTATTATTATCCTATGTTTCCTTTCCTTTATGTTCAGTTCGGAAATGAAAGCCTCAGCATAAAACTAGAAGATCAGATCAGTGAGAATGATGATCTGCAGAACAAGTATGTATTTGATTATAACATGATACTGTCACTATAGATTGTATCATCATCATTCTGCTTTTATCTGTAATGTTTATTTCTTCAACAGAAACAATGCAACACGGAACCTATGTAATATACTGAAGGATACGTTTGAAAGATCAGCGGAGAAAATCCATCTATGTGAGTAAAACATGCCGTCTACTCAGCCTAAGTGTACATGCTAGTTGCCTGAATGCAAAATGATGACATTTCGTAGTCTACGTTGTCCTCAAACCAACCTATGTTCTCTTAGTTGAATCTGAAAGAGAGGAAACCCATCACTTGTTCATGGACAACAGTGAAAGTATTCAGGTGAATATTATAATTTCCTGTTCTTTTGATTAAAATGATATAATGTATTTGTTATCTTCATTAATAAAGCATGTATGGCGTCAGTTACATGATGCTAGTGAAGAACAATAAAACAAAAAAAGTTAATTAATTGTTATAGAGGATGAGTGCTGCCTTTGAGAGCCTACGTATTCAAGCAGAAACTGACCGCCATGAAATGCTGAAAGGTATGTATATATCATCATCAATGCACTTGTATTGTGTTGTTGTGAACATAACACTAGGCACTTTACACAGTATATAAAAAGAGAACAATAACTCCAATGATGTGAACATTTTACAGTCAAAGAGGATTTGCAAGAATGTGCCATTCTAAAGGAGACATTTGAGAAAGAATTCAGCATGAAAGAAGAAGAGGTTCGTCTATAACTGACTCAACATGAGTAATGGACACCCTCTCTCTGAGTGGTTCCCAAAACAAACATTTTTGTAAACCTTGTTGTCACAAACAATATGAACAGTATTTGACATTGTGTATGTAGACTATGCAAACTGAAAGTATCTCTTACAGGTTGTGATACTTCAGATGAAAATGAAGGACAAAGAAAAAGAACTTCAGGCAATCCTGCTCAACCTCCATGAAAACCTCCATGAAACCCAAGAGAGTTGCAAACGGTTACAACAGGCAGAAAGTAAGATGGTCACTATTTGGACGAGACTAGTATTACTAGAGACGTTGGTTATGTAATTATTATCCCAGCATGTGAGTTATTCCATAGGACGATTTGCACAGGATGTTTTTCCAAACTGCCTCCATTATTCTTTTTTTCCCTTCATTCAATTTACCATTATGACAGAAGCCTGGAGGTTTTTATTCTAGGTGTGAAGATATTTCAACGTCATGTCTAGACAGTAGGCTACACTGATAACTCGTGCTTGGCTGCCAAATTTATAGGTGTCCCCATAATATTTAAATTGAGGAAGTGTGATCAAAATCATTATTTTAGCGATCCACGGTAGAAGTCCCTCTGAATAAAAATGCCTCCAATCCTGCTGATATGAGCTGCTGAACAGTAGGCCTATTTGCACTTGAGATACATTTATGGATGAGAAAGTGAACTTGCCATTTCCAAAAAAGTTGAGCTCAGTGGATCGGGATGCTTTGTGATCTATTAATCTACTGCCTACTACATCAACAGCCAGGGTTTCATTAAAGCGGCAATCAGCAGTTTAAACAATAACAATGCCTTCTCCCGCTTCTGTTTTGGTAAAAAGCTGAGGGATGGGGCTGAAGAAATGTAACCACTCTCAAATTCAAAGACATAGCTATGGATGCAAAGTCTGGGCATCCATGATATCAAAATTATAGTTTTAGGCTATAAAGTGTTTGTTTACATTTACATTGTTTACAAACATCAGAGTAAAACAAGCTTACATTTTAGGTTCTGATGGGGTACGACAGTTGAACTAAGCTCATGAGGCATTTATAAGTTGTATTTGTCAAGAATCAATGGGTACATATCAATAATTCACAAATCCCAAAATGGATGTAGCAACAGCAGATTGCCCCTTTAAATAAGCCTATAACCGCAATACTTTTTTATTGCGCATTTAGGCCTAATTAAGCTGACACATTTGGCGATGTTCAACTTCAATTCACTGGCACAAAACATATAAAGAAAAGTATTCAGTATGAAAGTTGATAAAGGCAGGCCAGTCATATGAAATATACACTATATATACAAAAGTATGTGCCCACCCCTTCAAATTAGTGCATTCGGCTATTTCAGCCACACCTGTTGCTGACAGGTGTATAAAATAGAGCACACAGCCATGCAATCTCCATAGACAAACATTGGCAGTAGAATAGCCTTACAGAAGAGCTCAGTGACTTTCAACGTGGCACTGTCATAGGATGCTACCTTTCCAACAAGTCAGTTTGTCAAGTTTCTGCCCTGCTAGAGCTGCCCCGGGCAACTGTAAGTGCTGTTATTGTGAAGTGGAAACGTCTAGGAGCAACAACGGCTCAGCCGCGAAGTGGTAGGCCACACAAGCTCACAGAACCGGACCGCCGAGTGCTGAAGCACGTAGCGTGTAAAAATCGCCTGTCCTCGGTTGCAATACTCACTACCGAGTTCTAAACTGCCTCTGGAAGCAACTTCAGCACAATAACTGTTCGTCGGGAGCATCATGAAATGGGTTTCCATGGCCGAGCAGCTGCATACAAGCCTAAGATCACCATGCGCAATGCTAAGCATCGGCATGGTGTAAAGCTCGCTGCCATTGGACTCTGGAGCAGTGGAAATGCGTTCTCTGGAGTGATGAATCACACTTCACCATCTGGTAGTCCGACGGATAAATCTGGGTTTGGCAGATGCCAGGAGAACGCTACCTGCCCCAATGCATAGTGGCAACTATAAAGTTTGGTGGAGGAATAATAGTTGTGGGTGTTTTTCATGGTTCGGGCTAGGCCACTTAGTTCCAGTGAAGGGAAAACCTGTGCACAAAGCGAGGTCCATACAGAAATGGTTTATCGAGATCGGTGTGGAAGAACTTGACTGGCCTGCACAGAGCCCTGACCTCAACCCCATCGAACACCTTTGGGATGAATTGGAACGCCGACTGCGAGCCAGGCAGATTCGCGCAACATCAGTGCCCGACCTCACTAATACTCTTGTTGCTAAATTGAAGCAAGTCCCCGCAGCAATGTTCCAACAACTAGTGAAAAGCCTTCCCAGAAGAGTGGAGGCTTTTATAGTAGCAAAGGGGGGACCAACTCCATATTAATGCCCATGATTTTGGAATGAGATGTTCGACGAGCAGGTGTCCACATACACTACCGTTCAAAAGTTTGGGGTCACTTAGAAATGTCCTTGTTTTCGAAAGAAAAGCAAATTTATTGTCCATTAAAGTAACATAGAAAATAGAAATACAGTGTAGACATTCTTAATGTTGTAAATGGCTATTGTAGCTGGAAACGGCTGATTTTTTATGGAATATCTACATAGGCGTACAGAGGCCCATTATCAGGAACCATCAGTCCTGTGTTCCAATGGCACGTTGTGTTTGCTAATCCAAGTTTATAATTTTAAAAGGCTAATTGATCATTAGAAAACCCTTTTGCAATTATGTTAGCACAGCTGAAAACTGTTAAATAAAACTGGACTTATTGAGACTAGTTGAGTATCTGGAGCATCAGAAATTGTGGGTTCGATTACAGGCTCAAAATAGCCAGAAACAAATAACTTTCTTCTGAAACTCGTCAGTCTATTCTTGTTCTGAGAAATGAAGGCTTTTCCATGTGAGAAATTGCCAAGAAACTGAAGATCTCGTACAACTCCCTTCACAGAACAGCGCAAACTGGCTCTGACCAGAATTGAAGAGGAGTGGGAGGCCCCGGTGCACAACTGAGCAAAGATTACGGATGTGGTGTTTTGTTCTCGTGCACATAATTACATTACCCCCAGTAAAACTAATTCCGTCCGAATAGGTCTTGGTGAACCTTTACCTCCATTTCATGCATTTAACTGGAAGTTAAACTTAAAGCATGGTAGCTGCATCCTAACTGCTTTACTCCTGTATAATATCATGACAGAGCAACATCAGGAAGCCCTTCAATGTTGCAAACAAGAACAAGAATCCCTGTTAGAAAGTCTGCAAAGTGCAGAACAACTCAATGAAGAATGTGAGGTTAGTATGTTTTCTTGTACTCTAATATGCTGATGAAAATAATATTTAAATCACAAGTTATGCAATTCATCATGCATATTCCAAGGGGGCATATGTTTGTCATTTTACATTCTAAAGTGTTATTTATCTTTATGCGGCTGTGGACAGTACATAATGAGACAATGGAAAACATGCATTGTTACTTTGAATCTCTTTAGGGAAATAGAAAAGCTATTGCGACAGCATTAGAGCGCAACAAAGAGGAGAATGCAAAGGTCATTGCCAAGAAAGACTCAAGCTTGGAAGAGCTCAACAAAATAAAAGATCAACAAGCAGACAAGCTTGTAGAGATTCAGGCCACAGCCCAGGAATTTCAGACATCATTAACAGTTGAGATACAGAGGTGGGAAATTCATGTTTGGTGAACCCAAATAGTCAGAATGGTAATCAAGATTCTTATATTACTTTGAATGTTAACTTGTTTCCCAGGGCAAAAGAACTTGAACTGAAGCTTACTGCAGTCACAGAGGAACTTGACTGGAAAAACATTGAATTAGGTAAAGTATTGCTCGGCTTCGCCTCGTACCTACCGCCGTGCTAAAAAAGGTGTATCACACACCCTCTCGTGTTATAATTGCTTTATTTTCCAAACATTTACATTTGTTTTTAGCTTGTATGCAACCATAGATTAAATATACTTTTTGTTTTCTAGGAGAGCTCAAAGAACAGAAAGAAAACCAAGACAGCCAGCTGCAAATCCTTGAAGATGAATTGGTAAAGATTACCGTATATGTCCCCTATGTTTTGTGAACTCAAATTGGCACTTCCCTCATAAATGTCATGCCTAGTCCATGTAGTGAGGTTAATGAAAGATACATTATTTAACTCTTGCCTTTAGGATGTCAAAACTAAATCCATACAGTCACTAGAGGAAACAATTAAAATTGTGGAGACCAGAACATCAGAACTCACCACAGAGCTTGAGGGGAAACATGCTGAAATTCACCAAGTCAAGGTGAGATGATGTTCAGATGATCGTTGTGTAGATACATTTGTAGCGCTACTTATTCAGAAGGATATTGTTTGCATAAATCTTATTATCTTTTAATATTGGAATATGTTGTACCCTTCTAGAATAAAGTGGAAACCATGTCTGTTGAAAACATTTTACTGGAAAAGGCTCTTGAAAAGGCTGAAACGATGCAAAACGACTTGAAAGAAAAATCCAATATGACTGAGGTTTGATTCTATTAATTGTATTTTACTTGCACAATATTGGCAGTGCATATTTGTGTTTACATTTTTTGTTTGACACCTCTACATGCATGAGTCCAGGAAATAGATTTTTCATATGTTGTATCCCACAGAGGAAAATAAAAGAGATTGAGGGGCAGTTATCTGCTGCAATGAGAAGAGATGAAAGATCCATCAAGGAGAAAGATCATCTAAAGACAGACATTGTACAGCATGAGTGAGTCCTTTGATGTTCAAATATCAATTTTTCAAAAACCTGAGGGATAGTTTTCGTCCATGTCTCTTTAAATAATGCTGAATGTGAATTCTTCCCCAGGGTGAAGTATGAGGCGCTATCAGCAAGTTTCAATCAGCTGCAACTTGAGAAGAAGACTATTCTGGAGCAGATTCAGAATGAATCTTCAGAGGCAACCATTCTGATAGCACAACTTAAGGTCTGTATGAATTGAACATGTGTTGCTGTCTGTATAGTATAATACAGAATAATTTAGCAGTTTGTTGATAATTCATGGTAGTGTGTTGTAATGGGAATATTTTTCTCATTCAGGAGAGCGAGGCAAAAGAGATGAAGATGAAGAAGGAAATTGAAAGACTCCAAGAAGAAAACCAACAATTACGGTCAGTTAGAGTTCATTGTTTATAAATCTTTAGTAATTATAGTAATTATACAATGCAGCAACATTCTTTTTTTTCAAAATCATTCACCTTTTCTTTCCTGTAGAGAGGAATTGAAATCCTTAAATGCCAAAGTTGAAGAGCAAGGCCAAGACACTGAGAATCTGCAGAAGAAACTTGAAGAAAGTGTAAGCAAATCAACTGTCTGGAGGTTGTAATAATACTGTGAAATTGTGAAAATTATGATAATTCCCTTTTAGTGTTTGAAAAGTTTGAAAAGACCGCCTGAAATTATTGCCTGTTTTGGTGGAATGGAGTTTTGGCCTGCCTGGTGTCATCACCATGTGGTAAATTAGTTAATAGACCAATAAGAAAGAGACTTTCAAACCTCTGCCAATAACAGCTAGTTTTCAATTTCCCCCTCCCCACTCAGACAACTCCCAGACAGTCCTAGCAAAATTATTGCTTGAGAAATTGCTCTTTGCTAAGAAGCTATTTTTGTTTATTTTTTACTATTTTATTTGAAAACAGTCACAGTAAGATACTTAATTGTTACCCAGAAATGATTTGATATTGAAATTAAAACGTCTGTATTGGAACTTTCAACATGATGTCTGTTTAACACAAAATGATATGGCCATGTACTATAAATGTCCAAATGTAAATGCACGTCAGTTTTATTCTATATTCACACAAATGAGTGATAGTAAATCAAGTTGACTATTTTCTGTTTTACTTTATTTCTGTAGTGTGGAGATCTGCAAGCTGAGTTCGCAAAGAAAGAGAAACAAATGAAAGCAGTGGAGTCAAAGGTCATTATCAAAGTCATGTCTACACCTGGATTATTTTCTCTTTAATTATCTTATCAAACACTTTGCTTTTTCTCTCTAGCTGTCCAACCTGAAGATAAAATTAGAGAGTAAAACTAAAGTCCAGGACGAATACCAAAAAGAGGTTTGTGTTGACAATTTTTTGTTGTTGATAAAATTACTAATTAATTATACAGTAATATAAAACATTCAGCTTTCTATAACCTGTTTTTCATTTACTTGTTTGTTCTCAGAACAAAACGTTGAAGAAACAAATTGCAATTGAGACAGCAAAATCCAGTGAACTTGAAAATGAGGTACCGTGTGGCTTTTAAATGATCACTTACAAGACAATTGCAACATTGTAATGCAGTTGTGATGCAACTTGGTTTTTCATCCATTACAGATAAACAAATTGAAAGAGGAGTCAGAAAATGTTCAACGATCAAATGAAGAGGAATGTAAAAGATTGCTTGATGATCTTGGAACCAAATCAACATCTGAGGCAGAGCTTCAGAAAAAGGTGCTTGTTGGAAGTTACATTCTGGAAGGTACATTCTGGTAGATGTGGCAATATACTTACTGCGCATCTTGATCCGTGCAGGTGCAAAAGCTACAGTTTACAGCTACAGATGCAGTCAAGAGTAAGGAAGATGTTGAAATCAAATGTCAGAACAAGATAGCAGACATGGTTGCCTTGATGGAAAAGCATAAGGTAAAGTTATCTTTTGGTCAATATCCACAGATTACACCAACACTGCTGCCATCTTGCATGTTGTAGGAAATGTTCTCCATGTGTGTTTGTTAACATTTAGTTCTCTGTTGGTATCAGAACCAGTATGACAAAATGGTTGAGGAGAAAGATGCAGAGCTTGATGAGAAGAAGAGGAAAGACATGGAGGCTACTGCTAATAGAACATCACTGGTATGATACATTATAGTAGAGAAATACACATGAGATTGGATTAACTGGGAGTATTTCAGTAGTGTCATAGCTCTGCTTCTTGGATATTTTTCTGATTTTTCCTCAGGAATTGGAGCTGTCACAGCAGAACATTGAGAATGACCGTTTGAAGGAACAACTAAAGAAAGAAATGAATGAGAGGGTAAGTGTGTCATGTCCCATGCTGACAAAGCTGTGTCAAGTGACAAATGTTGTCTATTTACTCAGTCATGATGTCATGTTGGGTTGTAGGAAAGCTTACTACAAGAGATTACAGACCTGAAAAAAGAGATTACATCTCAGAAAATGAGCAGGCAACTGGAGACACAGGATAAACAGGTATATATTCAGATTTCAGAGCATTACAACAACAGTTTGTGTTGTTTAAAAGTGTCTGACAAAAATTGTTTTTAATTTGTTATATTTACAAATTAGCTGCCTGAGCCAAAGTCCAAAGAAGTGAGGTGTTCTGAAACCCCCAAAGTATCCTCCTCCGCCAAGATGCCTGTGTTCCGTTTGGCAAAGGACAGTCAGAGAAAGCCAAAAACTCAGAAAGCCTCTGTAACCCCATCCCAAAGCTCAGACAAAATAGTTGCTTTAACTCCAAACATTAATGTAAGTGATCATGAACTTCTTAAAAATGATTGTGTTCAGGTCAAACGTTTTCTGAAAGGTTTCTCCACTACATTCATGTGCATGATCACTGTATTAGATGAACTGATATTTTTGACATGTCAAAGGAAATGGAAAACAAAGCCCCAAAAACTCCATCTTGGAGCTCCATGACTAGAGTTGCAGCAACACCACGAATGAAGGTATTGGAATTGGTTGATTATTTTGTGTGTTGTATTCATAATGCATAAGCTAGGCTATTCAATAATAAATGACCTGTATGTTGTATGATCACTGTAGAATTTATTAGATTAACTGACGTCGTATGTTTGATGTGTCAAAGGAAACCGAAGCTCTCAGAACTCCATCTTGGAGCTCCACCAATATAGTTGGCGCAACACCACGGATTAAGGTATTGGAATATGTTGCTAGATTTCTTTATGTGTAGTATTCATTAACTGTGTTTTCATTTGTTGACCGTGATATGTGAACCATTCCCCCAGAGGATTCTCTCCATCCTATTTCTTTGTGAGTGATTGAGTGATTTTCTCCACAGTCTTACAGAATCAGAACTCCTCCGTCCACTGGGAAGTCTGTGCCCTGGGGGAAGAGCACCCTGGAGCTTGACCCCAAGTCTGACAGCTCTGAACATAATGATTTATTGGTAAATAATGCTTCAAGATCTAATGAACACACTGCTTTAACTTAGATTTGCTTAAAACATTGGATTGGTTTAAAACTCCCAATGACCACAAATAAATTAAACTCATAACTTTATATGCATGCTGGATGGAATGTACATGCACATTTAATTGTGGAAATCATTTTGCTTTACATATCACATCTTCTAACTTGGGTCTTTCTGGTTCTTATAATGGCAGAGCATTGCAGTTGCAACTGATCCATTCGAGAGCAGCCTGCAGCCAAGTGTCCCAGCAGCACAGCATCAAAAAGTGGACATATTCAGGAAGGTAGAATGAGCCAGCCTTACATTAACACCAAATACTTGACTTACTTGGCAGTACTCCCTCTGCATTATGAAATAAGTTGTGGAATACCATATTGCATTTTCTGGTATAGTCTATACTCTGCAACTTCTAAAATATAGTCTGTAACTTGTAAAAGTAGTTAATGCTGTGATGTCCAGGTCAGTATTAGTCTGTAATGTTTCAGATCCAGAGCCCTGCCATTCAGAAATCACCTGGGAGTGCTTTAAAGCTCGCTGCAATGAAAAGGATGCGGGATGCTGGTTGGACATCTGTCACTGGTGCTGAAAAGAAGAAGAAAAAATCAGTTGAAAAGATCTTTGCATAAGAAGCAAGTGCTGTGCTTTTCAAGATAGACTGTTTTCTGTGTGTCTGGGGAAAAAAACACAGAAAACGGTCTATGCTCTTTTCATTACACCACTGCACTCAAGTTCATTCATGTCTATAGTTGTCTGATGCTGGGAAAGCTGTTGACCAAAATATAAATTTCAAATGCAAGTCAAACAAATTTCAAATGAACCAAGTATGTTATCTTGTTTTGTTGTTACTGTTTAGCAACTTTACTCATATTATTCATGGGAAAATATGTCAAATGCTTGTTGTTTTGACCAAACTTGCCACTTTTGAGTCCATTCAACATGAATAAGTTCATGTTTTCATTAAATGTAATGTATTTGTTCGTAACATTGTTTTTGCTTGTGTGGTTTTTATGAACCTATACACTATAAATACAAAAGCTTATATACAAAAGAATGTGGACACCCCTTCAAATGAGTGGATTCGGTTTTTTCAGCCACACCCGTTGCTGACAGGTGTATAAAATCAAGCACACATTTTTATCATTTAGCAGACGCTCTTATCCAGAGTGACGTACAGTTAGTGCATACATTATACATATTTTTCTTCATACTGGCCCCCCGTGGGAATGGAACCCACAACCCTGGCATTGCAAACGCCATGCTCTACCGACTGAGCTACATCCCTGCCAGCCATTCCCTCCCCTACCCTGGGCCAATTGTGCGCCGCCCCATGGGTCTCCCGGTCGCGGCCGGCTACGACAGAGCCTGGATTTGAACCAGGATCTCTAGTGGCACAGCTAGCACTGTGATGCAGTGCCTTAGACCACTGCGCCACTCGGGAGAGTACACAGCACACAGCCACGCAATCTACATAGACAAACATTGGCAGTAGAATGGCCCGTACTTAAGAGCTCAGTGACTTTCAAAAGGGCACCGTAATAGGATGCCACCTTTCCAACATGTCAGTTCGTCAAATTTCTGCCCTGCTAGAACTGCTGTAAGTGCTGTTATTGTGAAGTGGAAGCCCACACAAGTTCACAGAACGGGACTGCCGAGTGCTGAAGCACGTAGCACGTAAAAATCGTCTGTCCTTGCAACACTCACTACCGAGTTCCAAACTGCCCAGGAAGCAACTTCAGCACAATAACTGTTCGTCGGAAGCTTAATGGAATGGGTTTCCTGTAGCTCAGTTGGTAGAGCATGGCGCTTGCAACGCCAGGGTTGTGGGCTTGATTCCCACGTGGGGCCAGTATGGAAAATGTATGCACTAACTGTAAGTCACTCTGGATAAGAGCGTCTGCTAAATGACTAAAATGTAAAAAAATTAAATGTTTCCATGGCCGAGCAGCCGCACACAAGCCTAAGATCACCATGCGCAATGCCAAGTGTCGGCTGGAGTGGTGTAAAGCTTGCCCCCATTGGACTCTGGAGCAGTGGAAACGCGTTCTCTGGAGTGATGAATCACGCTTCACCGTCTGACGGATAAATCTGGGTTTGGCGGATGCCAGGAGAACGATACCTGCCCCAATGCATAGTGCCAACTGTAAAGTTTGGTGGAGGAGGAATAATGGTCTGGGGCTGTTTTTCATGGTTTGGGCTAGGCCCGTTAGTTCCAGTGAAGGGAAATCTTAACCCCATCGAACACCTTTGGGATTAATTGGAACGCCGACTGCGAGACAGGCCTAATTGCCCAACATCAGTGTCCGACCTCACTAATGCTCTTGTGGCTGAATGGATGCAAGTCCCTGCAGCAATGTTCCAACATCTAGTGGAAAGACTTCCCAGAAGAGTGGAGGCTGGTATAGCAGCAAAGGGGGGACCAACTCCATATTAATGCCCATGCTTTTGTAATGAGATGTTTGGCAACATTGTGTGATGAATTGTTATTTATTACTATTTATATTACTACCAAATAAAATGATGCTTCAATTTGTCATAGTCATTTATTTGTATTTACTCAGATTGTCATATTCTCCCTTTTGCAACGGAAAAGGGATCCGACTAATACATCCCTGTTTTATACCTTTTAATGTGACCCTCCCTAATTAGGGTCCTAGGGAAACACTGACCAAAACTAGTTTTCCTACTACCGTATCACATAAATCAAACATTTACATTTACATTTACGTCATTTAGCAGACGCTCTTATCCAGAGCGACTTACAAATAGGTGCATTCACCTTATAGCCAGTAGTACAACCACTTTACAATGTTTTTTTTTTTTTTTTAAGGGGGGGGGTTGGGGTAAAGGGGGGGGTAGAAGGATTACTTTATCCTATCCCAGGTATTCCTTAAAGAGGTGGGGTTTCAAATGTCTCCGGAAGGTGGTGAGTGACTCCGCTGTCCTGGCGTCGTGAGGGAGCTTGTTCCACCATTGGGGTGCCAGAGCAGCGAACAGTTTTGACTGGGCTGAGCGGGAACTATGCTTCTGCAGAGGAAGGGGAGCCAGCAGGCCAGAGGTGGATGAACGCAATGCCCTCGTTTGGGTGTAGGGACTGATCAGAGCCTGAAGGTACGGAGGTGCCGTTCCCCTCACAGCTCCATAGGCAAGTGTAACAGGTCAAAGAATTACAGATTTTTGCAACCGTTCATTTTCTATTTTTTATTTTATTTTGTGAGTTGATTTCACCAAAATATTGTATTGTTCAGCATTTCGTGTAGTCTACAGATATTGGGAGAGTTAGTTGTGTAAGTGCGCCCTCTAGAGTTGGTTTGGTTATATGCGGAGGGATGTCATGCTTTTCTCAGTCTGCATTGTATTCGGCTGGGAGAGGTACGTGTTCACTTCGGCGTGACATAAACTTGATATACCTGTTAAAACTAAAACGTTTCAGTGCACATAGTAACTTGTATGTATATTATATGATGAGTGTACGTACATTTAATCAAGCTGTGTCGTGAATATAGCCATTTTTGAGAGTTGAGAAATTGCTAACTTAGCTAACCTCGTGTTCTGTTTAGCTGTAAGTTAGCAATCATCATTCTATCCTCTTGTGACGAAGCTCACGTTGTTCTTTTATGTTAGGCGGATTCTGGTCGAGGGTAGAGTTTTGAACATTTTCTCTCTTTGATGTTGAACAGGTATGTATTCCCTATATCAGGTTAAAAATGTGTTCATTTAAAATGTTTTCATGTATTGATTAGTGTTTAATGGCACTGAAAAGCTCAAATGTGAAGGATTACATGTTGCTTCGTGCATATTACTGTATGTATTACCTATTTGAAAGATGGTTTATGTCATGTTGCACAGTATTATGTAAAGGCTAAAAGCTCAGAGTTTTTGGCAGAGATAACATGAATATGACACATACATAAGATATACACCAGATGCAATGTTTATTTTCCAATGATGTTGTATTTTATTCCTTGTATTTTTGAATGTGATTATACTGAGTCTGCATTGTATTCGGCTGGGAGAGGCGGATTCTGGTCGAGGGTAGAGTTTTGAACATTTTCTCTCTTTGATGTTGAACAGATTGAGAGAGTTGTACACAATAAAGTGCCTTCAAGTACGCCAGTGTGTTGTCTTCAGTGCACCGGAACACAACGCAGTAGTCGGCAACGAGCAGACCGCGCCGGCTACATTGGTGCCGTGACCCGGATTATCTTCGCTTCAGATCATCGCCAGGGTGATCGCCGGTGGTTGCTGTGACGAGTAGGAACCTCTTCGGAATGTTACAAGTATAAGGGCAAACATTAATGTGTAAATTGTAGCTCTTAATTGCTTACCTCAGCTACTTCTATCATTGTACAATTTTTTTTTCATATTCACATGTTCTGGTGATTCACATATCATTACCATAGTCTATTACAACTTTCTATTTAAAAAAAAAAAAAAAAAAAATGGCTGATGGCAAGGATGCGCAGACACCATTTAGTGTTGGAGATGCTGCAGGGGTAAGCCTGGGGAGGGGCAGGTTTATGAGTATGGTGGAAAGCACGCCGGTTAGGGGTGCTGGTATACTAGGCAGACCTGTACTCTCGTCCACACGCTTACGCACTGATGAATATTCCCCCGCACCACACATGCGTAGCTTAGGAGATGCTCCAGACATTGCAAGCAGCGTTAGTTCAGTGGGCTGTCCTGCATTTTCATACACTCACACCCAAACAGATGAACATTCTCCACGTCAGCCAGTGTCTAGTTCACATGTGAGTTCTGCAGACCTAGGGAGTCTCATCACACAGTTAGCTCATGAAATAGGAGAGAACATTGCTAGCCAATTACAGAGATATGTTGGTAGTGCAGATAACCAAACCACTCCTACGCCTAGCCTGAACTTAGGATATGGACAGTCTGATTTGAACATGACAGGAGTAAAGTTAGTCATGAAGACAGATGTCAAAGAGCCGCCGTACTTCAGGGGTGATGGAACAGACAAACACACAGTGCATGAGTGGGAAGAGATTATGAGCGTTTACCTGAATAAGAGGGGTGTACACCCGCAAGAGCACTCCCAGGAGATAATGTCAAGACTAATGGGAAAGGCTAGAGACATTGTTAAAGTTACCCTGCGCAGTATGCCATCGCTGCAGCCAGCTGAGAACTCCAAGCTCGTCTTTGATATTCTGAAACAACATTTCAGTGAGTTAACCTACTCCTCTATGCCTTTAGCAGATTTCTATAACACACTTCCTCTGGCTGGAGAAAGTCCCATGGACTATTGGATACGCTTGAACAAGGCTGTGGATGTCGCAGATGAGTGTCTGAGAAGGCAGGGGCGAAACATTGAGGACCCCTCTCACGAAGTCACAATGATGCTGGTGAAACACTGTCCCGACCCCGCTCTTGCAAGTGTCCTAAAGTGCAAAACAGCTGAAAAGTGGACAGCAAATGAGATTCATGAACACCTCGTTGAACATCAGAGAGAGGCTAGAACAATGTGTCAAGCCAAATCTTATCGGCCAAAGAACATTGGTGCACATGCTCAGGCATTAACCACAGAGACAGTCGCTGCTGAAAACCCAACAGACCTTACTGGTTACCCAAAGGCAATGGGGCTTCCATCCTCTCCTCAGACAGAGAGCATCTGCATGCAGTCTCTCATTGGCTTGCTGGACCGTGTGCTAGAGCAGACGGCACACACAACAGCAGTCGTGCCACCAAGCAGGGGGCCAGCAGCCATTGTTCAGAGTAGATGTAAAGTCTGTCAGTCTGCCGAACATTCAACTACTGCACACTGTAGACAGGCGAACCTCTGTATGGGCTGTTACAAGCCCGGCCACTGGAAGAGAGAATGCCAACAGCGCCGGCCAAGAATTAACGCTCAGCCACAGTTAGCGCACACACCACCTAACTCTGAGCAAGTTGGAGCCAGTTTAAACTAGATAGCTCACATACGGAAAGGGGGATGTGTGAGCGTTGAAGATTCAACCCTTGAAGAAAGTGAAGAATTGAAGGAGATGTATGTCAATGTCTGTAAAGCAATGTCTGATAATTGCACGGTAATTGTTCAGAATATTCACAGAGTTGAGACGTTCAGTGAGTTATTTCACGCACCGGTGACAGTTAATGGCTGTGCTCAGTTGCAAGGGCTCCTCGATACAGGCTCAATGGCCTGCACGATAAGTGAAGAGGCAGAGCAGAGACTACTATCGGATAGCGTCTTGACCCCACATCAAGAACTCTCACAGCATATCATCCTTGTTGGCTGTGGAGGAGTACAAGTGCGCCCCAAGTGCATGTATGACATGGAACTAAGTCTGTATGGGGTAAAGTGCATGGTCCCAGTTCTGGTGATCACTGGTCAGAAAGACGACATAATAGTAGGCACCAACATGTTGAAACGTGTACTGCATCAGCTGAAAAACGAGAACAGTTATTGGACACTTATCTCGAGCAACACAAAAGGGTCTCCAGATGGCGAACAGTTTCTAGAAATGATGACCAGTCTCACAAGATGGAGGGGTGAAGATGTCCCAGGAAAAGTAGGGACAGTGAAGCTAACTCAGGCGGTGACTCTCCTTCCCAAACAAGAGTACCTGCTGTGGGGAAGACTGCCAAGTAATATACCCAAGTCACCTGGGAGTACAGTTATGGTGGAGCCTACAACCTCCAGGTGTGTGCCTCGGGGGCATTATGGTGGGGAGAGTGGTAACACCGTTATGGGGAGATGGCTGGACTCCCATGAAAGTCACTAATATCTCAGACAAACCACTCACACTGAAAAGGAACAGCAAGCTTGCGGACGTCTCTACTTGTGTTGCAGCTGAAGATCTCACACTGTTCCAGGGTTCCTGTCAGAGTGATGCTGGCTCTGTTGGAGTGACTCATGTGAAACAGGACGACAACGGTGACCTGAAAGACAGACTGCAGAAGTCTGGTCTAGGAAATGTCGACATTGATCATTGTGAAGCGAGCCCCTCCACCAAGCTCCAACTTGTGACATTGCTGGAGAAATATCAGGATATATTTTCAAAGCATAATCTTGACTGTGGAGAAGCCAAGGGCTTTGCCCATAGGATCCGCCTCACTGACGACCGTCCCTTCCGTCTTCCATATCGCAGAGTGCCGCCAGCCCACTATCAAAAGCTGCGCCATGTTCTCACCGAGATGGAGGAACAGGAAATCATACGGAAATCAATGAGTGAATATGCTTCTCCACTCGTGATGGTTTGGAAGAAAAATGGCGACCTCCGGATATGCACAGACTTTCGATGGCTGAATGCAAGAACTATCAAGGATGCTCATCCTTTGCCCCATCAATCGGACTGCTTGGCTGCCCTTGGCGGTAATGCTGTCTTCAGCACCATGGACCTCACGTCTGGATTTTATAACTTGCCCATGCATGAGGAGGACAAAAAGTATACCGCCTTCACAACACCATTAGGCCTGCACGAGTATAACAGAATGCCACAGGGGCTTTGCAACAGTCCAGCGTCCTTCATGAGGATGATGATGAGTATCTTTGGCGATCTTAACTTCAGCAGTCTCTTGTGCTACCTAGATGATCTCTTGATATTTGCCCCCAATGAACAGCAGGCCCTCAGCAGATTAGAGGTTGTTTTCCAGAGGCTACGGGAGCACAATCTAAAGTTGAGTCCAAAGAAATGCCATCTGTTGCGGAGATCTGTGAAGTTTCTCGGACACATCGTTGACAGTGACGGTGTTGCTGTTGACCCAGAGAAGGTCGAGGTCATCACCAAAATGTCAAAGAGGGACTTGATGGAAGATGATGGCTGCACTCCTTCAGTTCGCAGAGTGAAGTCGTTCCTGGGGATGGTATTTTATTACCAACACTACATACCAAATTGCTCCTCCATCGCAAAACCCCTGTTTGCTCTCACAGCTGGCCAGAAACGGAGAGGAAAGGCCGGGAAGTACAGTCAGAATGCGGGAGTCTACAGAAAGCTCAAACCTGCGGATTGGACCCTTGACTGCGATTCAGCTTTCGCCGGCCTTAAGGAGAAGCTCCTGAATTGTGTGGTCCTTAGCCATCCAGACTTTACTAAGCCCTTGGTTCTGTCCATTGATGCGTCTCTTGATGGCCTTGGGGCGGTTCTGTCCCAGATACCAGAAGGAGAAACGAAGGCACGCCCGATCGCCTTTGCCAGCAAGACCCTCACTGGCTCACAAAAGAGGTATCCTGCTCACCGACTGGAGTTCTTGGCGCTCAAATGGAGTGTTTGTGAAAAATTCAGCCACTGGTTGAAAGGCCACACTTTTACAGTGTGGACCGACAATAATCCTTTGACCTATATAATGACCAAACCAAAACTTGATGCTTGCGAACAGAGGTGGGTGGCAAAGCTTTCCCCCTACACCTTCAGTATCAAACACATTCCTGGGGTAAAGAACATTGTGGCAGATGCCCTGAGTAGAGATCCGTTTGCTAAATCAGTGAGCCAAAGGTTGATCAGTGAGCCCTATGGAAGTCTTTTGGCCGAGGCGGAGGGAACCAAAGAGGAGAAAGTCCAAGATCTCTTCCGGAGTAAGACCCAGTGTCTCCAGGCACATGATGCAGGGTGCTGTGTAACTATGGACCCCACTCAAGACAGGCTGGCCGGCAGTCAAGAACCCTCTCATGTGAAATCTGCTTGTGAAGCTCATGTAGAGTGGGAAAGGGGAGCAGAGATAAGAGCAACACAGTTTCTCAATGCTCTTCCCCAGGCGGTGCCCTCAGAACAAGACACACTTCCAGCCCTCTCCATCGGCGAGCTGAGGCACAGCCAGGAAATAGATCCAGTTATCAGGGAAGTCCTGCCACTCATTCAGAGGGGTGAGCCACCACCTAGGCGAGGGAGGAGGAGGTTAGCTCTTACGACCCAGACACTGTGCAAGCAGTGGCATCATCTAAAAGTCCAGGACGGAGTCCTATATAGGGTAACCAAAGACCCATTAAGCAGAGAGAAGAGGTATCAGTTTGTGCTGCCTGCTAGCTTGAAGGCCAAAGCTCTCGCTGGTGTGCATGATTTCGCTGGGCATCAAGGGCAGGCTAGAACAGCACACCTCGCCCGACA
The DNA here is from genome assembly GCF_020615455.1 of Coregonus clupeaformis. Classification (NCBI taxonomy): domain Eukaryota; kingdom Metazoa; phylum Chordata; class Actinopteri; order Salmoniformes; family Salmonidae; genus Coregonus; species Coregonus clupeaformis. The sequence continues at coordinate 43,362 of NW_025533841.1, read as the reverse complement.
GCGTTTCTTCTGGCCGCAAATGGGAAGAGACATCAAGGAATATGTGAAATGCTGCCAACGCTGTATCCTTGCAAAGACCCCTGAACCAGCTGCCCGAGCTCCCTTGGAGAGCATTCGCACTTCGGCACCCATGGAGCTGGTGTGCATTGATTTTTGGAGTGCTGAGGACTGTAAGCAAAGATCTGTCGATGTGTTAGTCATAACAGACCACTTTACAAAATTGGCTCATGCCTTTCCCTGCGTAAACCAAACTGCAAAGCAAATAGCAAAGAAGTTATGGGATAACGTATTCTGCATCTACGGTTTCCCAGAGCGAATACATTCTGATCAAGGGGCCAATTTTGAAAGCAAACTCATAGCTGAACTCCTCAGCCTCACAGGGATTAAGAAAACACACACAACAGCATACCATCCCATGGGAAATGGGCAAACCGAAAGGTTCAATAGGACACTTGGCAGTATGTTGCGTGCCCTACCCCTGACAGCTAAGCAACACTGGGCCCAACAGATACAGACTTTGACTTTTGCGTATAATGCCACCACTCATGAAACAACTGGATATCCTCCATTCTATTTGATGTATGGTCGAGTGCCCAGACTCCCAGTAGACATGGTCTTCAAACAAGTCTTGAGGGATCCAGTCGTGGTGAATTATAAGACCTATGCAGAGAAACTGATGGCGAACCTCCATGTGGCTGCCGACATAGCTCAGCAGCATGCGAGGAAAGGACAGCAACATCAAGCTGATGGCTACAACAAGAGAGTTCGTGGAACCCACTTGAACGTTGGCGACCGAGTTTTGTTAGCTAATAAAGCAGAGAGAGGGAAGAGGAAGTTAGCGGATAAGTGGGAAGCCACTATGTATACCATCATAGACCGGAACCCTCAGACTCACGTTTACAAAGTCAGAGACGAAAGTGGGAAAACAAAAGTTGTTCATCGGAATTTGATGTTGGACGTGAGCTTCTTGCCCATGCCAGAACTAAGCGATGAAGAGACGAATGGAGCTGCCTCGGATGTGGCCAGTGAGTTTCAGCCTCCTTCTGTTGATGCTTTGAGTGGCCTAGCAGTAGACGCTTCTGAGGACCGTACATGTTCGTGGTTAAACGCATCCTCTGACTCTGAGTCTATTGGAGAAGCTGATGAGTCTGAGATGGAGAATGAGATGCCCCACTCTCTGTCCAGGAAGTCTGTTCAACTGACACCCACGAGAGCCCAGTCTAAAGAGATCAGAGGCCAAGGGGAAAATGAATACTCACCTGTGAGAGACTTGTCGGATTCCAGTGACCCCCCTGATTTGCACATGACTGACACTGACTCTGTTGCCCCAATTGATGTTCCTGACTTAGATGAGACAGGGTCTTCGGACGTCAATTCACCTGTTACACTGATTGATAGTCAGATACCCTCCCAAGTACAAGGGTTTGAAAGTCAGGTTGTCAGAACACGTACTGGCAGGGTTGTTAAGGCAGTCGATCGCTTGATAGAGAACATGGTGCAAAAACCACTCACCAAGGGTTTTGTTACAGGAGTCAGAAGGTCACTGTCTTTCCGTTCTTTATTTTAGATACATTTTTGAGATTAAGATATTTTTCTTTATTACCAGTAGTATGACCTGGGTCATGAGATGTTCATATTGGAGGGAAAGTGTTCCAAGATTTCATATGATGTATAAGGCATCATATTCACTAGAAGGGGCAGTAGCCTGATCAACTGCTGTTTTCTTTTAACTTACTTTGTAAGTAGCTTTATACGCTGTATATGGGAAATGGAGTCCCAGGGCTATCTTGGACCAAGTGGACAAGAGATTTATTCTATATGTTTTTGGTTATTTTCCACCCTCGAAGTGTGAAGGATTTTGGTGAAATTAAAGAGGGGTGAATGTAACAGGTCAAAGAATTACAGATTTTTGCAACCGTTCATTTTCTATTTTTTATTTTATTTTGTGAGTTGATTTCACCAAAATATTGTATTGTTCAGCATTTCGTGTAGTCTACAGATATTGGGAGAGTTAGTTGTGTAAGTGCGCCCTCTAGAGTTGGTTTGGTTATATGCGGAGGGATGTCATGCTTTTCTCAGTCTGCATTGTATTCGGCTGGGAGAGGTACGTGTTCACTTCGGCGTGACATAAACTTGATATACCTGTTAAAACTAAAACGTTTCAGTGCACATAGTAACTTGTATGTATATTATATGATGAGTGTACGTACATTTAATCAAGCTGTGTCGTGAATATAGCCATTTTTGAGAGTTGAGAAATTGCTAACTTAGCTAACCTCGTGTTCTGTTTAGCTGTAAGTTAGCAATCATCATTCTATCCTCTTGTGACGAAGCTCACGTTGTTCTTTTTATGTTAGGCGGATTCTGGTCGAGGGTAGAGTTTTGAACATTTTCTCTCTTTGATGTTGAACAGGTATGTATTCCCTATATCAGGTTAAAAATGTGTTCATTTAAAATGTTTTCATGTATTGATTAGTGTTTAATGGCACTGAAAAGCTCAAATGTGAAGGATTACATGTTGCTTCGTGCATATTACTGTATGTATTACCTATTTGAAAGATGGTTTATGTCATGTTGCACAGTATTATGTAAAGGCTAAAAGCTCAGAGTTTTTGGCAGAGATAACATGAATATGACACATACATAAGATATACACCAGATGCAATGTTTATTTTCCAATGATGTTGTATTTTATTCCTTGTATTTTTGAATGTGATTATACTGAGTCTGCATTGTATTCGGCTGGGAGAGGCGGATTCTGGTCGAGGGTAGAGTTTTGAACATTTTCTCTCTTTGATGTTGAACAGATTGAGAGAGTTGTACACAATAAAGTGCCTTCAAGTACGCCAGTGTGTTGTCTTCAGTGCACCGGAACACAACGCAGTAGTCGGCAACGAGCAGACCGCGCCGGCTACACAAGCACCATGGTCTTGTAACAGATGCGAGCTTCAACTGGAAGCCAGTGGAGTGTGCGGAGGAGCGGGGTGACGTGAGAGAACTTGGGAAGGTTGAACACCAGGCGGGCTGCGGCATTCTGGATGAGTTGTAGGGGTTTAATGGCACAGGCAGGGAGCCCAGCCAACAGCGAGTTGCAGTAATCCAGACGGGAGATGACAAGTGCCTGGATTAGGACCTGTGCCGCTTCCTGTGTAAGGCAGGGTCGTACTCTCCGAATGTTGTAGAGCATGAACCTACAGGATCGGGTCACCACCTTGATGTTAGCAGAGAACGACAGGGTGTTGTCCAGGGTCATGCCAAGGCTCTTCGCACTCTGGGAGGAGGACACAACGGAGTTGTCAACCGTGATGGCGAGATCATGGAACGGGCAGTCCTTCCCCGGGAGGAAGAGCAGCTCCGTCTTGCCAAGGTTCAGCTTGAGGTGGTGATCCGTCATCCATACTGATATGTCTGCCAGACATGCAGAGATGCGATTCGCCACCTGGTTATCAGAAGGGGGAAAGGAGAAGATTAGTTGTGTATCGTCAGCGTAGCAATGATAGGAGAGGCCATGTGAGGATATGACAGAGCCAAGTGACTTGGTGTATAGCGAGAATAGGAGAGGGCCTAGAACTGAGCCCTGGGGGACACCAGTGGTGAGAGCACGTGGTGCGGAGACAGCTTCTCGCCACGCCACTTGGTAGGAGCGACCGGTCAGGTAGGACGCAATCCAAGAGTGAGCCGCGCCGGAGATGCCCAACTCGGAGAGGGTGGAGAGGAGGATCTGATGGTTCACAGTATCAAAGGCAGCAGACAGGTCTAGAAGGATAAGAGCAGAGGACATAGGTATGGTGTTTTTTAAAATGTGTTCCCTACTGTTCTGACCTACAATTCACAATATTGCAACGCAACACAGATACGTAAAGTATATTCTTGACGTTGATAATAAAATGGAGTTACCTCGGGTGCTCAACACGTAATGCTGATGTCACTGTCACTATTGCCGCGTTCAAGTGCTAGTCGGAACTAGGAAACTCGGAAATGTTCGACTTGCTAAGTTGTTGTGGTTATTCACGTGCCGCATTCAATAAATTAGCAAATCGAAATGTCCGAGTTTCCTAGTTCCAACTAGCATTTGAACGCGGCATAGCCCCTTTGCCCTTCCTTGCTCCACTCTCCCACCCCTGACTACGCTCCAGCTGCTTGCGCAGCTGCCTGCTGGTGTCTGTAGCTGGCTCCCCTCTCTAGCCCACATATTCAATGTACAGGTAGCTTAGACCATGACAGGCATCGCCGCTGCCTCCTTCTTCTCCAACAGTTGCAGATTCGGTGGTTGCGGACTCCACTTCGAATCGTTGGCCGAACTCATCGTGCATATTGAGGATAACCACATCGGTAAGCATTGAACGAACCAGACAGAAACAGTCAATCTGCTCACTGCACTTCTGCAATGGCCGTGGCTAGGGCTAGCACGAACCAGTTAGCTAGCTATAGCTACTTCCTGCGTCTGACAGCGCTGTTGGTAGGTGTATTGATGGGACGTTTGTCTTTAGATTTGGTATATTTACTGTCACGCTATAGCATTGCAATGTATAGCTACAAACTGCACGATTAGGAACCATCTCGCACTTCGGAAGCGCCAGTTGGTCAATACATTCAACATTTACGCACGGAACCTATTGCTCGCTCTAGCTATTGCCATTTGCAGCCCTGTCTATGTTTGCAGCGCTAGGCCTGCGCAAGTTTCGTTGCAAACACTTGCTAGATACTGCAACTAGACAGCGCAATGATGGAATGAACCATTGTTGACAACTTGAGTAGCTTTAAAGAAACCTAATTGAAGATTAATTTAATAAACTACCAAGCTGTATTTAGTGTTGAAGTTCGCAAGCCCCTTGGTAACCAGTTAGTTTGTTGACAATGACTGTTATTACACTGTTCTAACGGTGCCTTCCTCGATATTATGAGATTACAATGGCCATGGGGCTCAGATCACAGTGCAATTCAAGTTTAGTTACAATGTTACAATGTTATACTCATGCATTATAATTGCATTGATAATTTGTAAGGTTCTCTCTCTCTCTCACACACACACACACACACACACAAACTGCTAGAGAATGCAGGTGTGCAGCAGACAGTAGAGGAGTACAGAACAGTGGAGGTGAAATTCAGTCACCCTGGGAGACGTGTGGGCGTGAGTCTTGTCCTGATGCAGATGAGTTACCCAATATTGATGAACCTGGATGTGGGTCACACCACCTCTTCTCACTCACACATGATGTTGTCCCTCAAGGGTCACAGTAACTGAAGATCCTCCCACATTGATTAAGCTTCTACCTTGGGGGCTTTATCCTACATGTATCCTATGATCCAACACTGTCTGCAGTCATTGACTTTTCAGTGTTATGGATCTATGGATTGTTGTGTGTTTGTATAAACTGTGTGTATACCAGTGTTGGGGAGCAGTGTACTACATGTAGTTCAACTAACTACATTTTGCAGTAATTTGTAGTGTTTTCAGTATTTAATTACTTTTTTGCCATGTAGTGGTGTAGCTAACTACTGGAACTACACACAACTCTTTTTGCAAAAATAAAATAAATAATGGGTGAAATAAGCAATAATGTCCTTTATTTTTTGGTGTCAGACCTGCCTAATTTTAACTTAAAACATTGTTTTTGTGATTAATAGGATAAATTACACATTCTGTTAACGTCTAACTACAGAGTGATATGTTCTTGCAATTTGTTGTCTATGACATTTTAGATTTACAGTGAGGGAAAAAAGTATTTGATCCCCTGCTGATTTTGTACGTTTGCCCACTGACAAAGAAATGATCAGTCTATAATTTTAATGGTAGGTTTATTTGAACAGTGAGAGACAGAATAACAACAAAAACATCCAGAAAAACGCATGTCAAAAATGTTATAAATTGATTTGCATTTTAATGAGGGAAATAAGTATTTGACCCCCTCTCAATTAGAAAGATTTCTGGCTCCCAGGTGTCTTTTATACAGGTAACGAGCTGAGATTAGGAGCACACTCTTAAAGGGAGTGCTCCTAATCTCAGCTTGTTACCTGTATAAAAGACACCTGTCCACAGAAGCAATCAATCAATCAGATTCCAAACTCTCCACCATGGCCAAGACCAAAGAGCTCTCCAAAGATGTCAGGGACAAGATTGTAGACCTACACAAGGCTGGAATGGGCTACAAGGCCATCGCCAAGCAGCTTGGTGAGAAGGTGACAACAGTTGGTGTGATTATTCGCAAATGGAAGAAACACAAAAGAACTGTGAATCTCCCTCGGCCTGGGGCTCCATGCAAGACCTCACCTCGTGGAGTTGCAATGATCATGAGAACGGTGAGGAATCAGCCCAGAACTACACGGGAGGATATTGTCAATGATCTCAAGGCAGCTGGGACCATAGTCACCAAGAAAACAATTGGTAACACACTACGCCGTGAAGGACTGAAATCCTGCAGCGCCCGCAAGGTCCCCCTGCTCAAGAAAGCACATATACATGCCCGTCTGAAGTTTGCCAATGAACATCTGAATGATTCAGAGGAGAACTGGGTGAAAATGTTGTGGTCAGATGAGACCAAAATGGAGCTCTTTGGCATCAACTCAACTCGCCGTGTTTGGAGGAGGAGGAATGCTGCCTATGACCCCAAGAACACCATCCCCACCGTCAAACATGGAGGTGGAAACATTATGCTTTGGGGGTGTTATTCTGCTAAGGGGACAGGACAACTTCACCGCATCAAAGGGACGATGGACGGGGCCATGTACCATCAAATCTTGGGTGAGAACCTCCTTCCCTCAGCCAGGGCATTGAAAATGGGTCGTGGATGGGTATTCCAGCATGACAATGACCCAAAACACACGGCCAGGGCAACAAAGGAGTGGCTCAAGAATAAGCACATTAAGGTCCTGGAGTGGCCTAGCCAGTCTCCAGACCTTAATCCCATAGAAAATCTGTGGAGGGAGCTGAAGGTTAGAGTTGCCAAACGTCAGCCTCAAAACCTTACTGACTTGGAGAAGACCTGCAAAGAGGAGTGGGACAAAATCCCTCCTGAGATGTGTGCAAACCTGGTGGCCAACTACAAGAAACATCTGACCTCTGTGATTGCCAACAAGGGTTTTGCCACCATGTACTAAGTCATGTTTTGCAGAGGGGTCAAATACTTATTTCCCTCATTAAAATGCAAATCAATTTATAACATTTTTGACATGCATTTTTCTGGATTTTTGTTGTTGTTATTCTGTCTCTCACTGTTCAAATAAACCTACCATTAAAATTATAGACTGATAATTTTTTTGTCAGTGGGCAAACGTGCAAAATCAGCAGGGGATCAAATAAAAAATGTCACTAAGTAGTTTGGATGTAGTGAACTACTTTTTCTAAATAACTTTAGGTTAAGTAAACTATATTTGTTTAAGAGTAGCTTTAGTGTAGCTTAACTTCTTCCAGTGTGAAGTAATTGGTAGCTTGGTGAGCTAAATTTTCAGAGTAGCTTCCCAACACTGGTGTATACTGTGTTTACAGTGTGTACTACAGTGTTTACAGTGTATACTGTGTTTATAGTATGTACTACTGTGTTTCTGAGTGTATACTGTATTTACAGTGTGTACAGTGTGTACTACTGTGTTTCTGAGTGTATACTGCGTTTACAGTGTGTACTACAGTGTTTACAGTGTGTACTAAAGTGTTTACAGTGTGTACTACTGTGTTTACAGTATGTGCTACTGTGTTTCTGTGTGTATACTGTGTTTCTGGGTGTATACTGTGTTTACAGTGGGTACAACAGTGTTTCTGAGTGTATACTGTGTTTACAGTGTGTACTACTGTGTTTACAGTGTGTACTACTCTGTTTCTGAGTGTATACTGTGTTTACAGTGGGTACAACAGTGTTTCTGGGTGTATACTGTGTTTACAGTGTGTACTACTGTGTTTACAGTGTGTACTACTGTGTTTCTTAGTGTATACTATGTTTACAGTGGGTACAACAGTGTTTCTGAGTGTATACTGTGTTTACAGTGGGTACTACTGTGTTTCTTAGTGTATACTGGGTTTACAGTGGGTACAACAGTGTTTCTGGGTGTATACTGTGTGAACTGAGCTGTGTATCTGAGTGTGAGACTGTATGCATTGGGAACATGATACCTATCTCTGATCAGCTGGCAACCATTCCTAAATACTCCAATCAACCACTGCATTCAGTCAAGCCTGACAGGATTCTGGCTCAAGAAATAGGCTATCTGTATTTTTGCCCTTTTAGCTCCATGACATTGCCCCAGTCCAGAATTATGAACCATCCGCCCCTTGACCAGACCAAAACCCTGAGATAGGTTCATGGCTGCCACGCCACGGAAGATAAACCATGTCACTGGGCGGAATGCAGGGAGAAGTCCTGGCAGG